>NC_052499.1:32235844-32535844 GCF_016617805.1 Bactrocera tryoni | reverse complement strand
ACATGTTTTCGTGGGAAAAACTGGTTTTAGCACGAAAACTACTTGAAAACTTACATTCCACTCATTATAATCAGTGCCTGCTCTAGTTTAATCGATGTTTTTGGAAGACATATTTTGCCGGCCCTAAATTGTCACTTGATATTTGTTTACATTCCATATACAAATACAGCTGTCACTTGATATTCTCATATTAGGGAGATTCTATTGCTCTTGCAAAACCTTGCACGGAAATTCTGCAGAAATTGCTGAATTTTCCTCTTGGTGCAACGCCACAACAACAAACACACGCAGAAAATTATTTGCAATGGTTGTAAAATATGTCAGACCAAAACCCATGTTTATTTTCGTGCCGTCATATATCACTAGATTCTGCAATGGGTGCTCTCCTGCCCTTGCATATTTCGGTATAGGATTTTTGCATTTTGTGTCATCGTGCAATCTTGCAAGAACAAGAGAATGCCGTTATTGATAGTTGTCAGTGAAAACTCATCGAAAACACACATTGTCGGTCCGAACGACTTAGATTCCACAACATACAAATGTGTTTTCAAAATGTTTTCAATGTCGGTCCGAACATAGTATAATGAGACGAGTTAAAATCCAAGCGACTGTTTGTCTGTCCGCCCGTCCATTTGTCCGTCTGTGAAAGCGAAAAATCGAGTGAAAATTGATATATCATAATGAAACGATTTACAAGTGTTACTTGGCAAAAACAGTGATAATGAGCTCGTAGATGGGTGTAATCGTAGTGGGCCGCCCACAAAACACCATTAAAAAAACCTGTAAAGTGATGTAACTAAACACTTAATTAAGACATAGAATTGTAACTTGGCACAGGGGATCGCAGTAGGGAAAGGTACCTGTGGTACCACTAACGATACAATAACCAAAATCGGCTAGAGCAAAAATTATAAGAATTGCTGCTGACATTGTGGAAAGGGGGTAAATCGGGTGATAACCCCGCCCACTCTCCATATAGCGATACTGTTAAAAACTACTAAAGGCGCGATAAACCAATAACTAAATACGCCAAAGACTTTAAGTTTTATCTCTGTGATGTTTTGGAGACAGATTCAAAGAAGCCGGTATCCAAATCGGGCAATGAACGAAACACCACCCTCGTTTAGCTGAGATCACATACATATCTTCAGACTAACTCTACCGATTTCAACTAAATTCAGACAAGACCTGCTCAGGCCTCTAAGTGTCGAATATGTATGTGGTTCCTTGTGCCTATAATTGACTTCATGCATCGGCCAATATGTGAGTTATCTTATTAAATTCAGATACTTGTATTTAGAATGAACAAAGTGGGGTGCAAACTTATATATGATATGTTCTGTTATACCCAAATTTAGCCCTTCCTGTTTTGTTTTTTGTATTAATGCATAATAACTAATTCAAAATCAATCAAAAATCAAGCTGATTAAAAAAAAAGTTACGAAGTGACGAGTATTTTATGATCGATTTACTATACATACATATGTACATGAAATTTTTTAGAGTTTAGCGTTTTCCCCGCACAACTGACGTTTTCAAAATCGGTACCCATTATAAATTAAAAACTACTACACCAATCCTTTTGAAATTTTTAACTCTATTTCTGTATAGTACTTACCTAATATCAACGCTAATAAAAAAAATTAAAAATTGTGATTTCGAAAAACCTTTTCGGCCTTACAATTATCTATCAAAAGAACCTTGCTCTTTCGAATACAGATGATTCAGTACCAAGTTTGAGGGGCACCGAAATCAAATATTCTTTTTCGACACATTCTCAAATGTTTGCTGCCATTACTATATTTTTGACTTCTTTTTCGAAAAAATGTAACATAACATTTTTTTAACAAAAATAGATTTTAACTTCGTTGTTACACAAAATGTACAAAAGTAAAAGAAGTTTTATTTTGAAAGTCAAATACATTTAACAAATTTAAATATCTTTAGTTTATTTGATATCAAAATATGTATACAATAAATAAAAATGTAATGACCATAAAAGTGATTATGTTGACAACTCTTTATTAAATAAGCGATTGCTAATCAAAATGTGCTCACTTAGACTACGCTAACAGGTGGTCTAGTGTAAGTAGAATAGATGTTGGAATAGGCGATAGCATGTTATGCAGCATTGAGCCAGATATGATCACATCTTTCCAATTCTTCCACATCTTTGAGACACTTCGTCACTAGTTTTGGTCAAAACGTAATAAAGTGGTTTTGCAACAATATTTTATTTAAACCGAGTGATTCCCAGTTTACGGTTTAATCAAATTAACGAACAATAAACAGTGTGCGCCTAAAAATATGGAATGTTGCCTAAGTAATAGCATTATAACAGAGAAAATTAATAATAGGAACTGAGAATGTTAAAGCGAAAAATGTCAACATTATCTGGTTAATAGCGCGATTCTGTAAACAGTCTCTTTCACTATTTGAGAAATTTTGTGGTGAAGTCTCAATTTGTGACTAGTTATTAACTAGTAGTTACTATTCACAACACAGTCTGTAGCCTTTTGTAAAATATTAATATAAGAAGGCCACAAATTAAAAATAACTCTTTGCCATTTTGAATATACTGGATAGAGATCATCATAGATATAATTCGATTGCCGTTTCTTTATATTTTGTAAGCAACTCAGACACGAAAAAGTTGAAAATAAATCAATTTCATATAAATTTCGTAAATATTTTGAAACAAAGCCAACATATGTACATATATTTTTATTTATTAATTCAATATTTGTTGCGTTCTTTTTTGTATGTCCGCGCATTACGCCGGAACCACAGAACGGAAAGGCGTGAAAATTTTGCACGGATATCCCTTTAGTCCTGGAGAAGGTTAAATTTATCGACATATTTATTTTCGTTCAAGTGTAAATACTTCTTTAAATAATGAAATGTAAAGCTGATTAGACCTGTTCGTTTTCAATTGAGAGATTTTTGTGTGTGTTAGAGAATTACAAAATCGTCTCAAGTCACAAAAATTGTCCCCAATTGAAATTCTCAATTTTAGAGACTTGTGACTGTATCACTATAGAGAATCGCTCGGTAAATCAAATCGTTTTGAGTTCTAATTTGTAATTATACTCTCGCAACAAAGTTGCTAAAGAGAGTATAATAG
This sequence comes from Bactrocera tryoni, assembly GCF_016617805.1. Classification (NCBI taxonomy): domain Eukaryota; kingdom Metazoa; phylum Arthropoda; class Insecta; order Diptera; family Tephritidae; genus Bactrocera; species Bactrocera tryoni. The sequence continues at coordinate 32,532,720 of NC_052499.1, read as the reverse complement.
TTTTGTTCACATAACGGTTGTTTGTAAGTCCTAAAACTAAAAGAGCCAGATATGGGGTTATATATACCAAAGTGATCAGGGTGACGAGTAGAGTTGAAATCCGGATGTCTGTCTGTCCGTCCGTCAGTCCGTCCGTCTGTCCGTCCGTCCGTGCAAGCTGTAACTTGAGTAAAAATTGAGATATCATGATGAAACTTGGTATACGTATTCATTGGCTCCATAAGAAGGTTAAGTTCGAAGATGGGCAAAATCGGACCACTGCCACGCCCACAAAATGGCGGAAACCGAAAACCTATAAAGTGTCATAACTAAGCCATAAATAAAGGTATTAAAGTGAAATTTGGCACAAAGGATCACACTAGGGAGGGGCATGTTTGGACGTAATTTTTTGGAAAAGTGGGCGTGGCCCCGCCCCCTACTAAGTTTTTTGTACATATCTCGGAAACTACTATAGCTATATCAACCAAACTCTATAGAGTCGTTTCCTTCAGGCATTTCCATATACAGTTTAAAAATGGTAGAAATCGGATAATAACCACGCCCACCTCCCATACAAAGGTTATGTTGAAAATCACTAAAAGTGCGTTAACCGACTAATAAAAAACGTCAGAAACACTAAATTTTACGGAAGAAGTGGCAGAAGGAAGCTGCACCCAGGCTTTTTTTAAAAATTGAAAATGGGCGTGGCGCCGCCCACTTATGGACCAAGAACCATATCTCAGGAACTACTAGACCGATTTCAATGAAATTCGGTATATAATATTTTCTTAACACCCTGATGACATGTACGAAATATGGGTGAAATCAGTTCACAACCACGCCTTCTTCCAATATAAAGCTATTTTGAATTCCATCTGATGCCTTCTCTGTATAATACGAGTATAAACATTAGGAACTAATGATGATAGCGGAATAAAACTTTACAAAAATACGGTATTTGAAAAATATTTAAATGACGGATAATGAAATCTCGATTATCACTTTACCATGCGAGAGTATAAAATATTCGGTGACACCCGAACTTAGCCCTTCCTTACTTGTTTTCAAATTAGATTGCGTCAAAAGAGAACTCTTTTTGTCGCCCATTATCGGCAATTGCACAAAAATATTTCCGATTATTAATAAACATGTCCATATAATAATATAATATATATAAAAAATGATTTATATTTGCATATTAGATACAAAAAATATGTAATTACATTCAAATTTCCGAACACAATGAAAATATTCTTTTGAAACCGATCCCTAATGCTTCGATGAAAGGAATTTCATGAAAGGAATGAAAAGGAGAATAATTATAAACAGTCTTTTTTAAATATAAATCAGAAATAATTGTAAAAACTTCAGAATTTGTGATAAAATAAACATTTCGCAGACAAAATTTACAACATTTAATGGCCGCTCCGTTAATAATATCTCAACAATATAAAATAATAACAATGAAACAATAGCTAATGTGACTGCGGTTCCACTTTCGACGTGACATAGAGATAGAGATAGAGTAAAATATAGTTATAATATACTTACATATATGCATATACTTGTATATTTGTATTAAACAAACATAAATGATCACAATAGCGAGACGTTCAAGCAATAACTTGAGTAAAAATTGAGATATCTTGATAAAACTTACTGCACCACTCCTTGGCATCCAAAGTATGTCGTTATTGCAAATTGGCGTAATCGGTACCACTGCCATGCCCACAAAACGTAGTACTAAATTGGGATATAGAACTGTAATTTGGTACAGGAAATTTTAGTAACGAGAGACACTTGCGGACTAAATGATTGAATGAAAGAACATACTATACATACATAAGTATGTACACCCAACTTTTTTTAGACAGTAGATACGTTCCTCAGAAATCCGTGTAAAAAAAAGAGGCATTTCCTATAGTTAAATGGGGAATACGTTCCATATCATCTGAAAACCGTGTAAGATGAAATAAAGAACTACATATATTTACTTCGAAGAACCGTTTTTTTTTTTTTTTTTTTTTTTTTTTTTCAATATCTGTTTTTATTTATTGAATCTGCTTTTTGTTTTAAAAGCCTAACAATAAGTTATAAAATCTTAAATCTAATTAAAAACTAGACACGCTCAAGCAAATGATTGAGCTGTTTTGGTGATACATTGCTCCTTAGTACGCGGGCATATCTCTTCTTTTAAGGCGTGTTTGATTGCAGGAATGTACCAAAGCATTAGCCAAAGGGTTTGGGTGGTCACGGAGTTTAGATATATATTTCAATTTGCTGTCTTCTACTTCTTTCTTTACCATAGAAATACCAAGGTCTTTATGGATATTTTCATTACGCATGTACCATGGCGAACACGTGATTGATCTAAGCATTTTTGATTGGAACCTTTGTATTATGTCTATATTAGTTGCACAGGTCGTACCCCACAGTTGAATTCCATACATCCAAATCGGCTTTATGACCGCTTTATAATATAAAAGCACTTTGTTGTCTAGGCTAAGTTTGGAGTTTTTATTTAATAGCCAATTTAAATTTGCAGCTCTTATCTTCATGCAAGTTATTTTACTCGCTATGTGTTTTCTCCACGTAAGTCTTCTATCGAGGTGAATACCAAGATAAGTTACTTCATTCGCTTGGGGTACTAAAATATTATTAATTTTTACTTCCGGACACATTTTTGGTCTAAGCGAAAATGTAACATGCTTACACTTTTGTTCATTAACATTTATACGCCAGTTGGCTAGCCATTCTTCGACAAACCTTAGGTGCTCGGCTAGTATTCTTGATGCTATTATGTGGCATTTGTTACGGCTCACTAAAGCTGTGTCATCCGCAAAAGTTGAAGTCAATATATTATTAGCTGTTGGAAGATCTGCTGTATATATGATGTATAGTGTTGGGCCTAAAACACTGCCCTGGGGTACGCCAGCCCTTATCTGTCTTTCATCAGATATGAAATCTCCCACTTTTACCATAAATTTTCTATTTTTTAAATAAGACTCCAATATTTTATACAATTCTGAAGGTAGGATATTTTTAATCTTATATAAAAGGCCCTCATGCCATACCTTATCAAACGCCTGAGCCACGTCTAGGAATATAGCTGAACAGTACTCTCTGTGCTCAAATGCTTTTCTTATTTCGTTAGTAATTCTATTTACTTGCTCTATCGTGCTATGTTTTTCACGAAACCCGAATTGGTGCGTTGGTATTATATTATTTTCGTGGAGGAAAGGAGACATCTTTGATAGCAACACTTTTTCAAATATTTTAGAAAGACAGGATAGAAGACTGATTGGTCTGTATGAAGACGGCTGTGTTAAGTCTTTCCAGGTTTGTCTATCAAGATAATCTGCGACTTTTTCCATGAATTAGGATAGTGTCCGAGATTAAGAATTGCATTGAAGAGCAAAGAGAGCACTTCTACGGCAATATTTGGTAACTCAATTAGCATTTTTGGTGTAATATTGTCATATCCTGGTGACTTTTTGGGTTAAGTTCTTTTATTATTCTAGTAACTTCAGAAGTAGAAGTCCTAATAGACACATGCGACTCGTTTGCGGTATTAGGCAAGGTTGGCAACTCAAAGTTGTTCTTTGGGGAATTGGGTTGAAATACCTTTTCTAGGTGATTTGCAAAGCAATTTGCTTTATCCTCATCACTACGTGCCCAATTACCATTCAACTGTCTTAGAGGCATGTTGGGAACTACTGGTGGCTTGAAAGATTTTTGGGCTTTCCAAAGAGAGTTTTGCTTGCTAGAATTTGGACACAATTTTTTTATATAATTTTCAGTGTTGTGTTCTTCTTCATGTTTAAGCGCTTTTTTTAACTTTCGTACAGCAGATTTCAGTTGAAGCAGAGTTGAAGGGGAGCGATTTAACTGCCATTCCCGCCTATCTCGCCTTTTCTCATTTACAAGTTTCTCTATTTCATTATTTGTGATCTTTCTAAAACCAACTGGTTTATTGTTTCTTTCTGGTGTTGCCAGTACAGCTGCATTAGTTATTAGGTCATTAATTTCTCTTATATTTTCATCAATGTCTCTTTCTGTATTTATTTTGCAATCAATATTGATATGGCTGCTGATATACTTTCTATACTTCAACCAATTAGTTTTATATGATGTTAGAGAAACTTTTGGCTCAATTATCATGGGCTGTTCGTATAACTTTATTAGTACAGGAGAATGATCAGATGATAAGTCTGTACATGTGTCAGCTGTCATAAGTGATCTATCTATATTTTTGACTACAGCAAAATCTATTAAGTCTGGTATTTTTCTTCTATCACTGGGCCAGTATGTCGGCTTACCAGGAGATATTATATCCAGCTTATTATGCTTATTCATAATAGTGTAGTACAACTGTCGTCCTTTCGGATTAATAAGACGTGAGCCCCAGTACGTATGTTTTGCGTTGTAATCTCCACCTGCTAGAAATCTTTGACCTAGTGTTCCAAAAAAGTCTTTAAACTCGATTTCTGTAGTTTTAAAACGAGGTGGACAGTATATAGCCGTAAGGTTTAAGTCACAACCCCGATTTTTGAGTGATATTGTTGTAGCTTGTAACTGTGGAGTAGCATGAGATTCTAGGGCATAGTGGTTTAAACGATTTCTAATCAACACTGCCGTGCCACCATGCGCTTTTCCATCCGGATGATTTGTAACATATAGCCTAAATCCTGGTATACTGAAATTATTTTTATTTGTTAGATGAGTTTCTGAAATAAGCATTACATCTATATTCTTTTCAGACAGAAATCTGATAATCTCTAATTTATGTTGGTTAACACCATTAGCATTCCATATACAGATATTTAGGAAGCTCATTTTTTACTTAATAAATTTTGCAGCATTTGATTTTGAGATTTTATTAAATCCTGGATCATGTTTTGCATGGTGGACATAAATTGTGTCATGCACTGTGTAAGATTTATTATGTGATTTTTTAAGAGCTTGATAACTTTTTTTTTTAAAAAAACGCATAAAATTTGCAAAATCTCATCGGTTCTTTATTTGAAACGTTAGATTGGTTCATGACATTTACTTTTTGAAGATAATTTCATTTAAATGTTGACCGCGGCTGCGTCTTAGGTGGTCCATTCGGAAAGTCCAATTTTGGGCAACTTTTTCGAGCATTTCGGCCGGAATAGCCCGAATTTCTTCGGAAATGTTGTCTTCCAAAGCTGGAATAGTTGCTGGCTTATTTCTGTAGACTTTAGACTTGACGTAGCCCCACAAAAAATAGTCTAAAGGCGTTAAATCGCATGATCTTGGTGGCCAACTGCCCATGCATCCCGAAAAATGCACTGTTTGGTGTGTTTGTACGCTGGTGGAATCATTGGGCCGTATTTTTTCAAAGATGCTGTTGGACGCAACGTTACGGTGAATGGCGACCGCTATCGTTCGATGCTAACAAACTTTTTGTTGCCAAAAATGGAAGAACTGAACTTGGTTGACATGTGGTTTCAACAAGATGGCGCTACATGCCACACAGCTCGCGATTGCTATGGCCATTTTGAGGGAAACCGGAGAACAATTCATCTCAAGAAATGGACCCGTAAGTTGGCCACCAAGATCATGCGATTTAACGCCTTTAGACTATTTTTTGTGGGGCTACGTCAAGTCTAAAGTCTACAGAAATAAGCCAGCAACTATTCCAGCTTTGGAAGACAACATTTCCGAAGAAATTCGGGCTATTCCGGCCGAAATGCTCGAAAAAGTTGCCCAAAATTGGACTTTCCGAATGGACCACCTAAGACGCAGCCGCGGTCAACATTTAAATGAAATTATCTTCAAAAAGTAAATGTCATGAACCAATCTAACGTGTCAAATAAAGAACCGATGAGATTTTGCAAATTTTATGCGTTTTTTTTAAAAAAAAAGTTATCAAGCTCTTAAAAAATCACCCGATATAATCATAGTTTCAATACCTCCATTTGGAGGATTTTGCGGCTGTTGCATTTGCACAGTGTTGCCTTTCACCACATTTGCATAGCTTCCTTGCATATTATTATTGTTAGAAGTAATGGGATTTGATCTTTTTTCTGAGGTTGCTATAATTTCATTACGGGGTGTTTTGTAACATTTGGTTACGACGTGCTTGAATGCCCTGTGACAACTTTGATTTCAAATCTTTATATACAGGGCAACCTCTGTAGTTAGCAGTGTGATTTCCTCCGCAATTGCTGCATTTTTTTATTTAATTTCTTCTTTCTTAAGGGTGCATTTTGAAGTGGGATGTAAATCACCACATACCACACAAACACTGCGTAGAGTGCAATATGATTTAGTATGCCCATATTCTTGGCAGTTAGTACATTGGGCCGGGCCGTTTCTTTTATGTGGTTCTTCCACAGTTACTCTACGATGCAGCAAATATTTAAGATTATATATAGGATGGGTCTCATTTTTTTTAAGTTGATTCGAATTGGGCAACAGTTAAATTTTAAATATTGGCTGTGGTACTTTGTTTCTATTAAATATATTTACAACAGTTTTAATACCAAAACCGCATTCTTCCAGTGCTTCTTTGACTTCACTGGAGTCTACGGCGGACTCTATACCCTTGATTACAACAACTAGGCCCTTAGAGCTCTTCAGTTGATACGAATAATAATTTTTGTTTTTATTTGACAAAATTTAACGATTTCCATGAAACTTTTTTCAGTGTAGGTCTGAATTTTTGTTTCGTCTATATTGCCTTTTTCAAAGGCACTATATGAAAATTGTTAGTACCTACAATTTTGCTTAATTCAGCAACGAGAGCATTACTGCTACGCTCGCGCAAATATATTGGGGGTGGTTTGGCATTAACGACTGTGGTGGTACCCTTCGCATCGTCGTCTGAACCATTGCTTAGTATGGCAAATCTGTTGCCATTTAGGATTTCTGGCTTTTTACTATTTGGCGTGCCTGGTTGAAATTTTTTGGTATTGACCGCTGATTTAACTGGACTTAATTTCCTTTTTACGTTAATATAGCGATCAATACCAGTCTGAACAGACGGCCCTTTTTTGCTTGGTACATTCTCACCTTGCATTTTGTTTTCCTTCACTGTCCGTGTGCTTGCTGGTACTTGCATACTGTTTACTGTCGGCGCATTTGTTGTTGCCCGTTTGCTGTTCTCTGCTGCTTCTGCTGACTGCGCTTGCTTACTTGCTCTTTCGGTTGATCGCTGCGATGATGAGTCATCGCCGTTAATTTTGTTTTTGCCAGGAGTTACTGTTGTTGGCTCGACACGCGAAGCTAAAGTAGGCATTTAAAGAATGCCTACGGCCTTGTTGGTGAGGCTGAGTAAGCACTCATTTTTGATTGTTGATTATTTTTCTTTTTTTTGTTTTTACTTTTTGTTTCGTGCACAATTTGTTTATGTTTAAATATAATAACTTGTGTGCACTGTTAGCTATTTGTTTATTTTTTGTTTTTTTTTTTTAATTTTTGCTTTTATGCGTTTTAATCACAAAATTCACGGAGCGAATTAAAAAACACGTCCGTACACTTGAACACTGTGTAAACCCTAAATCGAAGAACCGTGTAAAAATGTTGAAAACTATAAAATTTCAGATATGCATACAAGTTGTATGTTCATATGGCATTTTATTGAGCATTAAAACTTAATATATAATACTTAATATAAGTATATACTTGTTTGCGACGAACTGGACCAAAGTCGGTATCATCGCTGGAGATATCCATTTTAGCAATGTAAATATCATGCGAACAAAATGTGTAAGTAAGAGTTATCGAATAAGGGGATTTATCAGTTACTACATACTAGTATGTACATACTTATGTTCATTTCAGCAATGGTGCTAAGTGTGGTAAAAACAAAGTAATTACAAGGCAGTGATTTTGAAACCGTAGTAGATTAAAAAATGTTTACAAATTTTTTTTTCAACCGTGTAACTTCAAATCCGTGTAAAAAGAAAGCGTGGAAAAAAAGAGTTGAGTGTATATTCAAAACAGCTGAAGTTAAGTCAACCAAACTAGCTGAAAAAAGGTGTTTTTGGTACTTTTTTATATACTACGAAAATGGGTAAAGTCAGGGGAGAACCCACTCCCCATATAACAGTTATGTTGAAAACTAATAAACGTAGGATAACGCACACTAAAGCTTTTGAAGGAGCCGGTGTAAAAATTGGACAAAGGGCGTGACACCGCCCAATTTTAAGTGAAAACCTATATCTCGGAAAATATTTCTACCAAATTTGGTGAGTGAGGTTACACAAATATTTCTGTTCAGCACTGTGGAAATTGCAATATTGGATCACAACTACGCCTATATATCAAACTTATAAATTTCAACTGATAATTTTACAAGCTGTTTCATCTTATGCTCAAAAATTCTCGAAATAAATGTATAACTACACAAACTATATGGACCCCGTAAAAATATTACCAAACATCCGTAGGTGAGACCTATTGTAAAAATTCGAGGAGAATATTTTGTGCTGACACCATATCCTTGAGTCACAAAGCTGTAAAATCGGGTATTTGGTTGACTTTATGCATTGGTCAATATGTAGGATGTTTTAATAAAATTCAGATAGATATTATAGTCAAAATATATCCCTATTAATAATTAGGATATCTTAACCTTATCTTATCTTATATCACTGTACGTGCGTATGTTGGAATTCTAATATTTTGTAGGCAACTGAATGTGCCAGAATGTTATTTAAAGTAGGCGACGCATTGGCGGCATACTTATATTACGGTACTATATATTGTAAATGCGCAAATAAGCATAGGTAACAGGAATAGAGAAACTGTTACTGAGTGAGGTCTGATCGTATTCTGCGAACAGAGAGAAGAGAGGCAGGAACCGTTAGCTACTTTTAGAGCGGCATGACAGGATCTGTCACTGTGTTGGTGAGCACGAAAAAAAAGTAGCCCCGTGAATGAAAATTAAGAAAAAGTCTTTTAAATATTCCCTATTATCTTTAAAAGATTTGGAACATAAAAGGCATTGCATGGCACCAAAGGCATTTAGAATCATGAAATATGTATTTCTCGCAGGGCATATTTGGTTTTGCGCTATAGTCTTGCGTGATGTTAATTCGTTGCTGGCTCGACAACGACTGAACGCAGTGTTACCAACTCTCAAAAATATTTATCTCTAAATTTGTGTCAAAAACCCCTAAAATCGCCTTAATTATTGAGTTGTCCCCCTAAAAAAAATTTACAGTAGACGCTCTATAAAGTTACGCTTTCGGGAGTAGCGTAACTTTTAAAAACGGACTTTTAGAGGTTTGGTTTAGAGATTTGTAACCAATAGCCAATGATAATGTGAATTTCCTCTCAATTTCTTTGAGTGTATGAAATAGAGTGGGGAACTAATTTGAGGGGAAGGAAACTTTTAAAAACGTAACTTTATAGAGCGTTCACTGTAAATATAGTAAATACATAATGATGTAGAAATAATATGTTGTAATATGTTTCAAAAGTATTTTTATTGTAAATTATTTAATATATGAAATATTTCTTCTTCATCTGAAGATTCACATTTTTTGAAATCGTACATATTGACATTAGACAATTTTAACATTTTATTGGATGGATTAAATGTTGTACACGATCCATCATTTCGATTTAATGTAAATCGGACCATCAAGATGCTTTGCAACATTTTAATGGATAGTCTATTCCGCACTAGCGTTTGAAATTGGAACAGTGGCAAATGCTAATCCGAATTTTGAGATATTTTCAGCTGAAGAAGAGGTATTTGTCCATATTCTATTGCTTAATTGGTGAAATATATGAGTTCGCTGAATGTAATTTAATATTGGTTTTATATCGGGTTTGACTTGAGATGTAGCAACAATTGGGTGCAATTCAGCAACAGTTTTCAACAATGATAAATTATCCGGAAGCCTTTTCTGAATCTGCTTGGCCAGAGAACATAAAAAGGTCTTGCATCGTTCTCTGACATCCAACAGATCCTTTTCCTCAAGTTCTTGAGATATGGTATGAAAATCAAAACCAAAATACATTGAAGCTGAATGCATCAGATGTTCCTGGAAATTATATTCTACCAGTTCAGAGTCCACCAATTTTTCCAATTGTGAAGGAACAACAAGTCGTTTAAGCAAATTTTTGTATAACAAAAACAAATCCTCAAACAGCATGGTTACTTTGAAAAAGTAAGTTTAATTGCGTCACATGTTTTAATTCGGTTTGTAAAAAAATCAATAACGCTTAATGTCTAAACCCGAAATAAATTTTGAAAAAGTCATAACATGTCAAATATCACCAACACCGCTGACCAGCTCACCCAACTCTAACAACTACCTGTATACCTAACTATATAAAAAAAACCCTTTTTTTTATTTTATTGAAGAATGAGTACTGCCGTACAGCAGTAGTTAGATGACGCTTATGGTACTCTAATAAAAAATCATAAATATTGAATTGAATTATTTGTCTTGATCATTTATAAATTACAAACATGCAATGAAATCTATTTACTTTTTAGGTCTGGATCTGTTTCTCAAATCTTCGTGTACTTCTGACTGTACGTTTTTTTATTTTTATTGTCCTTCGGCATCTTTAACAAATTTATTTTCGACACACAATACAAACCAAAATTGAAATAACAACTGTCGTAAGAATATTCTTTACCTCTTTTTTGGCGGTATCCTATCTGACATAAGCTAATGTCAAACATACCAACATACGCCGCCATATGCACAGGCTATAAAATAACCGCCAGTGGCGCCAGTATGGCCGCCAGTCACCACAGAGTGGTTGTAGAATTACGAACTAGATGTCGTTATGAGTCGGTAGGTCGAGAAATAAATATTAATGTCTCTGTTGGCTACATTGGTTTACACCACAGCCATTTGTATATTTATCTTATAAAACAAAAAATAATAATGTTATCAATTTAAAAATATTAAGGAGTGAAAAAATCCCTGAAAATACCCCTAAAAATTTTAAACCCCTAAAAAATCCCATCTCACTTATTTACCCCCTAAATCTGGGGGAAAAACCCCTAAGTTGGGAACACTGACTGAACGATAGAGCGTAAGCGTACGTGTGAAGTTAATTTGCACAATTGTGCTAAGAAATGCCGACCACTGTTTTAGAGCAATGAAGGGGTGCGCAATAATTAGGTGCTATGTCCTCGCAGAATCAGTTCAAAAAGTGATCTTGATAGGAGCAGAACTATTGTGTTAAAAAGATAAAATTGTAAAGTGATACAACAATATGGAATCATCAACAAGCAAATCCTCTACATTAGAAGTGGGATCGGCAAGTCAAGAATCGAGCCAGATTTTCGCAGCGTAGAAGTACAGAACCGGAATCTGATGGACATAATCAAGTACATGCAGATACCAAGACCGGTAGCAGACGCAAGGCCTGTCCACATTGCTTTGCCAAAATTTAATCCCGATGGTGCTGGAGCGGATGCCTCTGCAAGGTGTACAACGGTGGACCTTATTTTTGAGGAAAATACCCTCAAAGGCGGCGCACTTGTGATAGCGTTAAGTAAGGCGCTGATGGCAGCGCATCTCAACGGTTACTACAAATATGTTTCGCAGGCATAACCTGGACACAATTTATTCATTAAACGCTTCATGGGAGTCGAGACAACAACAGCAATTCTATTGAACGTGGAAAGATTGGCCATAAAATTGCCGAATGCCGTAGTAGATTGGAAAGGGGAAAAAACGCAAAAGGAAATACTCACAAAGGAAGCAGCAATGGAGTGAAAGATCGGTCCAGTATAGGATGCTTCAAGTGCAGCGAAATGGGGCATTTCGCTACTTCATGTTCTAAAATTCGGACCAGCGGGAACGAGCAGATTTGTGAAAAGCGTGTAGACATTTGTACTGTAGCCCCGCCAAAGGGTATAATTAATTTAGCAGGTGAGTGAATTAGTGAATGAAAGTGTTGCAGACAAATTTAAAGGAAAACGACTTAACAATATTGTAAAACTAAATGGCATAGGTAATTCTTTACAAATTCTTTCTAATATAAACATTGCACAGTATTGTCTTGAGATTTCATTGCACGGTGTAATGGATAAATACCTACAAACGATGTTTTGATTGATCGTTAAATTAGACCAAGTCTTTAGTATTACAATAGATGCTGAAAAATTCAGCACCTACAAAAGAAAAAGAGTTGATGTAGTAACTTTTGCAGATTATGAAAAGCTTGTAGATTCCGATGGCGACCTGAGTAACTCTGGTTGGACCGAGAGGTCCTTAAAAACATTATAAAACCTATTCTGATTGGTTTATTGGGGGAATACCACAGACTCGTGTAACAACAGGGCATTTGGAAATAAGGTTAATAGATCTTAGACTTAGTAAAGAGGAGAAAGAGCATGTACGTTATAAAATTGATGAACTCCTGAAATTTAATATTATTCGTCCCAGCCGTTCACCTTTCGCTAGTCAGATGATGCTTGTTAAAAAGAAAAATGGTAGTAATCGTCTTTGTGTGGATTACCGTGCGTTGAATGAGAACACAGTCGCAGACAAGTTCCCATTGCCTCTAATTTCTGACCAAATTGCTGGGTTACGTGGGGTTTGCTATTTCTCATGTCTTGATGTGGCTACAGAGTTCTATCAAATACCCGTATATCCAGATTCAAATGAGCGTACCGCTTTTGTCACGCATTAAGGTCAATATAAATTTTTGACTAAGCTGTTTGGTTTAAAAAATGCTCCTTCTGTATTACATCGCGAAAAATTTGGGCATTAGATAATCTTGCATACCCTTACGCTATCGTGTATATCGATGATGTTTTAATTGTGGCCGAAACTAAGAATGAAGCTTTAGTCGTGTCCAGATTGTGCTAGAAACCTTGAGCAAGGCAGGGTTTTCATTTAATGTAACAAAGTGTTTCTTCCTTAAAACTAGTATAGCATATATAGGATTTGAAGTAAGCAATGGACAACTTCGCCTTAATCCACGCAAAATTCAGGCGTTGACAGATTTGCCGCTTCCAAAATCGGTAACGCAACTGAGACAATTTATAGGGTTAGCTTCTTGTTTTCGGCAGTTTGTGCCAAAATTCAGTAACTTTGAAACCATTGTATTCACTTACCTCAAAGAAAAACTCGGATTTCGTTCGGCTGTTAGAGCATGAAAGAATTCACTCGAAAATAATATCTGTTTTAACTCAGGAGCCAGTGATAACCATATTCGACCCTCAACATTCTTACAGATGCCAGCTCAATTGGCTATGTGGCAATATTGTTACATAGAATAGACAAAAAGCCCCATGTTGTCGAATATTTTAGTAAATGCACATACATCAACTGCTGAATCGATATGTCACCCGTGCAAACTTTGGCAGTCATAAATTTGTAATATTTACTGATTGCAATTCACTAAGAGCTAGCCGTATAAAATAGGACCTATCACCGAGGGTGCATTGGTGGTTGGGCTTTTCTTCATTCATTTGTTTTTGATATCCAATATTTAAAAGGAGAACGTATGGCACACGTAGTTTTTTTTTAGCAAGGAATCCTTTGTTTAAAGAATATAAAAGTGTGGAAAAAGTAGTTGAAAAGCGAGTCGAATTGACTGAGGTAACTGATACAGCGGACCAGTAAAGTTTACATACACCTAGTTCTATTAAATTACGACACGTTTATTTGTTATAAAATTAATAAATTTTGTCGTTTTTTCTATCCATTTCAAAAGATGTATATTTAGCATTAAATTTAGCGTATCAAAATATTTTTTTTTTTTACATAAATAAAAAAAATTAATGCTAAAGCTGAAAACGGGCATAATTTATATCAAAAAAGTTTACGTACACTAAAGATTATTTATATAAATCAAAAGCATTTACAATAGTTTTAGCGGTGTTTGGCCAACATTTTGTTGCTATTATTGTCCCTAGACATCAATATATGCTCCCCACTCAATGTCAAAATATTATTTCCGGATGTTTTGACCCATTAAGTCCATGATCCAGTTTTTTGGCCTTATTTTGATGAAATTCGATGTTTTCGAATACGATTTTCCAAAAAGTTCCAGATATTTTGAATAGGATTAAGGGGCTATACCAGTGTGACGCATGAAAAATTAGGCGATTTTCGTGAATTTTTTTAAAAGAAAGTACTAGATTGAATGTTTCGACGTTCTATGGACGTAATAAAGTATATTTTTAGCTATATTAAAAAAAAAAAAATTTTACAAAAATATTGAAAAATAACAGAGTAATGTGCTGTCTGCGGAAGTGCCAAAAAAAAAGTGCCTCAACTGCTGGCATGATTCCGGTCGATTGAGTAGCTGAAACAAAAAAATTCAAAATGTTTATTAAACTTAAATATATTTTCTATACAATGGACTACGATCTTTGGAAAATATTAAAAATTAAAAAAATGGCGCCATTTTGAAAAAAAAATCGTTTTTTTACGAAAAAAATTGTCGTTTTTTTAATGCCAAATTGACAATTTTCAGCCAATCAAAAAGATCGTAGTCTATTGTATAGCAAATGTATTCAACTATATCCAGTTTTAATTTGAAGAAAAATGTCGTTTCAAGAAAAACGCGTTTAAAGTTTCACTTACATATATATGTTTGCACCTCTGAGCGGTCGCTATTTAGAACGCTGCCATTCAAAAACTATTTAAAATACGACCTCGCCGATTTAACAGGATATTTTTGAATATATAAGCTATCGAAAAAAGCAAAAAACAAAATTTTTTTTTTGAAAGTGTCACACTGGTATAGCCCCTTAATTTATGGTGATTGCGGGGCCTATTATTTTTAATTCCATAACAACCCTGCACGTACAAGATAAGACTGGTGTTTTGGGTCATTATCCTGTTGTAAATAGAAGTGGCCGCTATTAACAGCCGATTTAAGCACCCTTAAAATTTAAATTTTTTTCTTAAAATGTTCAGATATATATGCTTATTCATTTTTTACTAATAAAGTCCAAATGTCCAACCTCAGATGATACCATATACCCCCAAGCTTATAAGCACGCCGAGTGAAAAACATAGTATTTCAAGATTTATGCCACACTCTTCTAGCGACTATCCTTGTGTTCTGTTGATTGTCATCGTAAATGCAATTTTCCCTGGAAACTGAATACGTTTGTACTGAAATGGCTGAATTTAGAAATTCCACTGAATAATTCACGGCTTAGTCTTCATTGTCAAGACGATCGATCGATCTGTATGAGCGCAAACCTCCCAGAATTTGACTTTGAATCTTCCAGTTTAAGTCATTAACACCGGTATTTTTGACAGCTAAAATTGCGCGTGCACTCAAGGAATCGTAGTTACGACAATTTGGCCATGATGAGTTCATTTAAAGTGAATTGACAAAATGCAGGTGGAATATCAAACCGCTGGAAATATCAATCGAAATTTGCCCATTTCCAATTCTTAGCGAATACGATGCAAAAAGTCTTTGGCAATGTCATTTTGTTCGTATCCCATAATTGACGCGAATTTGGAGGCTGATATGTCGAAATGATCTTCGCGAAAAGTATGATAACTTCAGTGGCATGCGAAGTAGCTATCGCATTGTTCTTCGTTTGTTTCCAGTGATTATCATGTTCCAGCAATTGCAATTGCTGGTATGCTTCTCAAAAAGTTGCACACACCGTACCATTCACAATGCGCAATGACTTAAATTAAGTTGAACCGCGAGACGCACAACAGTCGGAAAACTTTCATTAATTGCAAAGGTAAATATCCTACAAAGCGCTTTATTGCAGTTCACATATCGACTTATTTGTAACTTCCTAATCGATTCACTCTTGCCAACAGGTGCTACTTTGGACTGAGTAGACAATTGAGAAGTAAAGTCCTCTCTCGACGAACAAAACCCTATAAAACTCTATAAGTGACTCATAATTCCCGTTCTGCTATATGGTGCAGAGGTTTGGACGATGACAACAACTGATGAGTCGACGTTGCGAGTTTTCGAGAGAAAAGTTCTGCGAAAGATTTATGGTCCTTTGCGCATTAGTCACGGCGAATATCGCATTCGATGGAACGATGAGCAGTATGAGATATACGACGACATTGACATAGTGCCAGCGAATTAAAAGACAACGGCTATGCTGGCTAGGTCATGTCGTCCGAATGGACGAAAACATTCCAACTCTGAAAGTATTCGACGCAGTACCCGCCGGGGGAAGCAGAGGAAGAGGAAGACCTCCACTCCGTTGGAAGGACCAGGTGGAGAAGGACCTGGCTTCACTTGGAATATCCAATTGGCGCCATCTTCCGAAAAGAAGAAACGACTGGCGCGCTGTTGTTAACTCGGCTATAATCGCGTAAGCCGTTCCTACGCTAATATAAAAGAAGATCGATTACACCAAATTGCAATACTCAACATTGATATGAGTTTTGAATGTGAATTAGACAATAGTGGGGAATATAGTACGATCTACGTGTTCTCAACTTCGATTCTATAACTCACTATTATAAATAGAATGCTTAATGTTCTGCCAATGTCGTCTGGTGAGCGACCCCTACACAGTGAATTTCCATAATTTCCAGTTTGCGATTCCGAAAGAAAAGCACGGTTACGTGCATTTATTGTCAGACATACAAACCGAAGTGGGATTGTGATATCCGCAAGGTCCATGAACCATATTGGTTGTCACCACTTCGTATAGTTCTGAATATATCTCTGGATTAGGAATTTCCGCAGAAATGATTTCATCAATTTGATCTGGTGTAACCAAAATTCCCATCCAAAGAAAAATGTGTACGTGCGGCAAACCTCTGTTTTGCTACTCAACAAAATATATCCAGCATCTAACAGCATCATATATATGTATGTATATACCATACGTTGCTTCAAAATAAAGTCCATCAAACATCGCTGCTGTTGTTTGAAAAGTCGTGCTGTGACATCGTGACCGCTTGCTGATTGACCGCGATTCATAATTCGGACGAGTACGTCTTGCCTTGCTATATTAGCGCGAAGTCTTCATGGCCTCGTAACAAATTTAAATCTGTAATTGATCACTTTGTGTGAAACACGCATACACACATTTCACTGAATAATTTTCACTAATTTTTCTTTTGAATAGCCGGATAAAAAGCAGGCGACCGAAATTGAACGATTTAAATAATGTACAAATCAAAATATTGAAAAACAAAACGAACAAAAAATGGAAAAAAGTTACTTTCTGGAAATGTCCGATTTTCCGACTTTTCCTAATGAAAAGTATACGTTATTTTTGTTTCTAAATCTTCCCCGATCCACAAAGAACAACCTCTAAAAATTTCATTCGTTTGTATTTAGGGGGTTTCCGGTAATAATTCGAATTTTTCTTGCCGTAAAAACCATCTTTGAACTCAACGAATATTTAGAAAAAAGAATTGGCCAAATTGGTCCAGGCGTTGTAGAGTTATGCTCTTAGCAACACATTTTGCGATTCATTTTTAAATATAAGATTACAGCATTTTATGCTTTTTGCAACCCGTTTTGACCTCTCGTCACCCTGACCAACCATGATTCACCAGAGGCGGCTATAATGGTTTTATTGTGAACGTACAATTGGGGGGATATTTCTAATGTGAATGGTCAATCTGTCAATGCTGTGCCAATATATTAAGGAGTGCTCCCACACTATCTTCTGTCTCATTTACACATTAATTTGTCTTAAATGCGTTTTTTAATACTTCACTGTTTGATTTTTTATAATTATCAAACCTACAAACCTTGTCCTGACAATAACAAACACATTAAAAAAAAATTATCTAATTTGGTTCAGTCGTATGAAAGTTATGAGCATACATACAGTTTGGCGATTCATTTTTTATTTATATAGATAAACGTGTCATAATTTAATAGAACTAGGTGTATGTAAACTTTATTGGTCCACTGTAATTGGCTAATTTCTGAACAACAACGTGGTTCCGAGGTAGCCAAGTTATTAGCTAAGCTAAAAAATAATGAGTTGCCAAAAAATTTAGATAAAACCTATGAATTTCGAGAAAAGGAGTTTTATATAGAAAAATACAAAGAAACGGTAAAACCAAATGTTTGCCTGTAATCCCTAGGGCATTTAGATGGGCAGTGATTAATCAAGTCCACGAAGCGATTATGCATTTAGGTTGGGAAAAAAAGTTGGACAAAGTCTATGCATTTTATTGGTTTGAAAATATGTCAAAGTATATTCGTAGGTTTGTTGAAAATTGTATCACTTGTAAATTAGCTAAGCCAACAGTTGGAATAATCCAGGCTGAATTACATCCGATTCCAAAGGTAGACATTCCGTGGCACCAGTGCATATAGACATAATGGGAAAGATGAGTGGAAAAAATTACTTAAAGGAGTACGTAATTGTTTTGGTAGATGCATTAAAAAATTTGTTTATTTTCATCACCAATTAAACATTGACACCGAAAGTTCTATTAAAGCTGTTAAATTCGTAATTTGTTTGTTTGGAGTACCTACTAGAATTATAGCGGATCAGGGCCGAAATTTTGCTAGTTCAGGATTTCGTGAATTTTGTTCTTCTCAAAAAATTGAGCTACACTTAATTGCTACAGGTGCGAGTAGAGCAAATGGACAGGTAGAACGTATAATGAGCACGCTTAAGAGTATGTTGACCGTTGAAGCCAGTCAGAGGTCGTGGCAGGATGCCTTAACCGAAGTACAAGTAGTTGGCAATGAGTTGTACGGCCAGTCGAGTCACCAAGGTCAGTCCATTAAAAATGTTAATCGGTAGAGAAGCTAGACCTTTTGGTCTATTGCCAATAGCTGAATAAGAAGATAATATAATTGATAGGGAATCTTTAAGAAAACAAGCAAAGGAAAATTTGGAAGATAATGCTCGTTATGATAAACTTAGGTTTGATAAGAATAAGGCAAAAATAATAAAATATAATATACGAGACCATGTGTTGATAAAAAACGAAGAGCGTCATCAAACAAAACTTGACCCAAAATTTAAACGTCCGATTGAAATAATCGAATTATTAGATGGAGATACTTAGGTACGTTTTAAAAGCATTAATAAGTAAATGAACATACTTATGTACATATAATTATACACATGAATTTTTGAGAGTTTGGCATTGCTAAACAAATATGTACAGAAGTTGATGAAGATTTGGACGACTCAAGAGAAGGTTCGTCTGATTCCCAAGTGGGGAATGAAGATAAGAATGGCACAGAAGGTGCCTTGGAATCCCAAGTAGGGAATGAGTATAATGACCGCTCCATAACAAATTTACTTGTTATGGCGGGGGTCTGTAATTGGGTGTAAAAGAAAATACACCAGTTTATAAAGCTAATTGCCTTAATATGAATTGTTAACCCTATATGGTTATAATATTTTTACCCTACACTACGGTTATAACTCGTCGAATCGACGAACTTTGTTTTTAAAAAATTCCTACAAGAGAACTAAAATACACAAAAATCATTATTAGTAAGGTTTTTTATTTAAAAGTAATAAAAAAATATAATATATAAAAATAATTTTCTTTTCTAATAAAACTTTGTATTATTTTTCAGCTTCTTTTTTTGTTTTTTTTTAAGGAACTAACATTTTAAAAAACTATATGTAAAAAAACTTAAACTAAAGTGACTTATTTCATGCACAGACTTTAAAGACAATACATTGAAGCAAATAAAAGTAAAAACAAAAAATGGAAAAAGCCTCATTTCATACATGAGGCACAAAGCTCAATTTTGTGCTCACCGCATACGCTTTTTGAGCATTTCTTACAGACAGACTTTGTCATCCTGCGCTTTCTTGATGGACAGAAGTGGCAGAGTTTGCAGTGGAGTGCAGTAGGAATAATTTTATGAATATTCTCTTTCAGGGAGAACCGCAAGTTTGGTGATTCCAGAATTTTTTTTATAAAATTGGAGTCACCAGTGATTCATGAAGCTCTTTTAAGAAGTCTCGACGAATTTTTGGCTTTTGTTTTTTTGAAAACATGTTGTGGGTATATATTACGTAGCAGTTTACGAATGTTATGTTTAGAATTCCACAAAATAAACACATCGGCCATCTGTTGGTCTTGCGCGAACAGGACACCACGCTGCACATTTGGTCTAAAGTGTCAACGCCGCCTTTTGTTTGGTTATAAAAATTAACCAAGTCGGGTTTTCCGTTTTCTGTGTCGATTGTTCCTTCTTCATCGCAGCTTGACAAAAGATAAATAAGCTTTTTCGGTTTTGGTTTATATGACAACAAGGTCAGCTCGTTGTCATAACAAAACATAGAAGTTCCAGGTTTCCGCCCTTTAACATTGCCCATCTCCTTCGGAATTTCTCGTTTGTTTGACCGTAAAGTGCCAACAACAGTCAATTTATACGGCTCAAGAAGCAATGATTTTGTAAGTGGAATCGATGTGAACCAGTTATCCATTGTTACGTTTCGGTTGGTTCCATGAACAGATTTTGTCAGCTCTTTTACGTAATATTCTGCTAGAGGCATTGTCGTTGTATTAGAACCTTTTCCCAGGTATGTATTTGGTACCACTGTCACACATCATCAGTAGTTTCAAACCATATATGGCTGGTTTATTCGGTAAGTACATTCGAAAAGAACACTTTCCTCGGAAAGCTAAAAGCTGTTCATCGATGGTTAAAAATAAGCCGGGCACGTAGTTCTGACGGCATTTTTCGATAAAAAGCTCCCAAGTTTTTCTTATGGGAGCAAACTTATCTCGGTTCATTGCCAATCTTATAGTTTTGTCGTCAAAACGAAGGCAGGACATCAAAAATTTGAATCTCATTTTGGTCATTGTAGATACATAGCGCGTAACGGAAAGTGTAGAATCAAAAATCTCTTCTGTTGTCAAATGGTTGTCTTTTTTGACAGCCGTAAGGACAAGAAGTCCAATTACTGCATAGATCTCTGATGCGTCAGTCTCACGCATTTGCATTTCTATAGTGCTATTTTTTTTACAACGATTCCCGATCTCAACATTTGTCCACTGTACAATCTCTGCAATAATTTCTGGAGTTATTAATAACTTAAAACATTGAAGAGGATTATGAAAGTTCTTGCCGCGAAGGCTAGTTTTCGACGTAGCAATGATATTTGTTGGCGAACGCAGAACGTTTAATGGGATGTCATCTTCATCTGAAAAAAATTCATTTGTTTCTGATGGAATATTTATTTCATCAGAAAACTCGTCTTCTCCAGCGACTATAAAATCAGATTGATCTGCGTTTGCGCCGCTGTTTTCATCCTCCCTAAAATCGACTTCCTCAAAACCAAAATTATACAAATCACTGGAATCATCATCGTCACAATGTAACAAAGACTCTTCAATGCCTGATTCCGCAAGACTTTTTTGTTGCTCATATTGCTGTTTTATAATACAAATAAATAAAAAATATAATAAATAACCTGAAAATAACAATATTAACTCATTACAAAAAAAACTAAACAAACTAATCAAAAACATAAGAGGCCATACAAATTCAAAAAGTCACACTAAAGTTATAACTCGTCGATACGACGAATACACACCTGCAAATTTCTATCTTCGAAACAGGTTTTCGCTGCGTACGTCTGCTCACTGCAAGCTCTCTAAAGCAACTAACGTTGTGGAAAAAATTAGAGCAATTAAAGCAACCCCAAAAAAGTTATGTGAAAAAGATTGAGAGTGCGTAGTAGATTCGACGAGTTATAACGATCTAGGGTTAAGTAAGATTAAGAAGAAAATGTATTGAAAAAGAATTTATGAAATGTTATCAAGAAACCAATTTGTTTATTTTTGTCTATTGCTTGATTTTGTTTTAAGCCTCAAATTTTATGTGAAGATGTGTGTCGGAGCGCTTGTGCTTGTATTTTGTGTGTCACTGTACGTGCGTGTGTTGGAGAGCTAATATTTTGTAGGCAACTTAATGTAGCAGAACGTTATTTGAAGTAGGCGACGCATTGGCGGCATATATTACGGTACTATATATTATTAGGGTAAAAATAAACATAGTAACAGGAATAGAGAAACTGTTACTGAGTGAGGTCTGATCGTATCCTGCGAACAGAGAGCAGAGAGGCAGGAACCGTTAGTAACCGTGCTAGTATAATAAAAATAACAAATGAAGTTATTGTGTTAAAATCAGGGTTCTCATTTACTACTCCGTAGCAGCAAAATTTCTAAAATTATTGCTATGCTATCGGTACCGCTCTCACTTTGTCGGGAGCTACAGCATAGCCTTAGCATAACAATGTAAAGTATGTGCTCTACTCTGTTCCGAGTTTTGTTAGGTAAAAAACTATAGCTGGATCGGGAGCAAAAAATTAAATTCTGCGCTATGCTCTGGCGTAGCGGTAGCAAAAAATTGGGAGCGGTAGCACCGCAGAGCTAATGAAAATTTTCATGTGCTACAGCTCCCGCATGTGTTTGTCGTTTTTTTTCTTTTTTGCTATTTTCTGTCATAATATTTGAATTAATTGAATAATTCAAACAAAAAAATGTTATTCAAATCATTTTGGCACTTGTTGCGTCAAGTGACTTTATAAATCTAAAATCAAATATTTTAAGAAATATATATGAATAAAGTGAATTAGATAATAATTGAATAAATTATAAAATTTTTTTTATTATGTAAAATATTTACCATTTTTATATTACCAAGAACATCATCTATTCCAAATGTATTACAATACTCAATTACTATGAATTTTCGAAATTAATTTTTACTACATATACTTTCCCCCTTTTTATATATGTACATTAGGGTGTTTTTATTTTTTGAATTATTAATTACGAAATTTCCTTGGAAATACCCTAAAAACAAATTCCCTGAAAATTTTAGCCCACATATTAACATTAAGAACTGGACAGAGGCATGTAAAAATTTTCCATAGAAAATACACTACAATCTTGGTTTTTTATCTTTAAATTCCTACAGATCAGAGGTATTTTATGGCATCGCTTTGACTTTAGACGCTGTAGCTCTTGTCAGTTATACAAAAAAATGCGAATTTCGTGGAAAAATCAGGTTTAGATACCTGGCCTTTATCTTTTGGAATACACGTGGTTAATATTCTTCTACTGATTACCAGTACCAGTTTTAATCCATTGCACTGCGTATTTGCAGTTCTATTCTACCATTCCCAATATTTAGTAATTTTATCATTTTTTAGGAAGAATCAGTTTGAAATTGTACGCATATACATACATACTTCAATGTATATTGCAAAGAATCGAAAAGATTTCTGTATATCTAAAATTATAATAAACCTTTTTATCAACACTCCAATTATTCCGCTATATCTTTATGTTACATATCCCGTTTGGTTTGTTATGAATGCATTTGCGTCCTTCAACAATAATCTAGCAAAGTATCCGCAGTACCTTGACGATGAAAGTTCCAATGCCATTTTTTGTTGTGATATTAAATATGTATATCGGACGGGTTCGTCTTAAAAGAAAACTACCTGGTTAAGGAGCAAAATCAGTATAACCCATATACTAAGCATGTTTGGATATGAAAATTTTTACTTATTTCTTTCTATTTTTGAATTACTAAAATTTTCAAATGATTCTTACATAAATTTTGAACAAATGCTAATGATTTGAAATATAATTTTTGTATTTATGAGTTGTATTGAATTTTAGCATAAAGAGATAAAATGTATCCTATGTCCTTACCCTGCTTCTAAGCTACCTCCCCACCAATTTTAAGCCAAATCGGTTCAGCCATTCTTGAGTTATAAGCGACTTTCTTTTATATATACCATACTTGTAAATGACAATAGCAAAAAAGAAAAAAAAACAACAAACACATGCGGGAGCTGTAGCACATGAAAATTTTCATTAGCTCTGCTGTGCTACCGCTCCCAATTTTTTGCTACCGCTACGTCAGAGCATAGCGCAGAATTTAATTTTTTGCTCCCGCTCCAGCTATAGTTTTTTACCTAACAAAACTCGGAGCAGAGTAGAGCACATACTTTACATTGTTATGCTAAGGCTATGCTGTGGCTCCCGACAAAGTGAGAGCGGTAGCAAGAGTAAAATGAAATGCTACGAGAGTAGCGTAGTTTTTCAAAGGCTGGTTAAAATGATAAAAGTGTAAAGTGATACAACAATATGGAATCATCAATAAGTAAATCATGCATATAAGTACAATAGTTGAATGCGGAAAATGTGCGATGTCGGCCCACGAATTACTACAGTTTCGAGATACCACATACTCGAAGACATAAAATAATTATATACTTATAACACAAATGACCAAGTTAATTGATCTGCTTCTATAGTGAAACAGATTTGTTTGCTTCAAGTGCACACTTTATTAAATTTATAGGGATATAAGTATGTATGTTCTCTACAATGTATTATTTATGTACATCTGATTAGTCAATCGGCAACATTAGTGATTTTTCTTAGTTTATGTCTAAGTACTTCTTCCAAATCGCATATGGCCATAGTCATCAAACTGTTCCTCGCCCCCTCTTTTTCCAAAGCGCATGTGTCCATAATCGTCAAAACGCTTTGATCGATCTCTGTCTTCGTTTTCTACTAACAAATCGAGTTCTATTGGGATCTTAGAACGGGATATTTGAAACATTTTCGGGCCGTAACCGTATATTGATCGCAAATAGCGGTGGTTTGTAAATATCCTTCGGCCGTCGATGAGCGATTCCAGAGGCATACCACCAGTTGCTTCATTACCATTAGAATTAATATCATGTGATTCTGATTGTATTCCATCCAAGTTACTGCCTACTGCTGAATTTATGACGATACAAAAAGTCAACGCTAAGGCCACCATTCCGGCTGCCGTACTGGACTTCTTTAGAATTTGAGCCATTACAGTTGCTTTCACAGAGGATGCTTCGCTTTGAATGCTCAAATAGCCGCTAAGAATGCACCTTTTATAGAAAATACACTCTAAGTTTTTTGAAATTATTTGCATTCACAAAATAGAAAAAGCCTTTTTAATATTCTAGTACTGACTTGCATCACTCATCTCTACTTTGCATTTATAGCTCATCTAAAAAAATTCAATTACAATCTGCTCTTCATAATTTGACACTTTATTGACAGGTGACTATCTGCAAGACGTTTCAATTTTGAAATAAAAAAGGAGCATGGGGTGTAAGTTTATATGTGTGTATGTGTCCATATACATATATTTATGAAAGGACTGCAGTAAAGTAATCTATTTAACACATTTTTGTTTTTAAAAATGTATTAACAATATTTTTTGTAGGAATGAAGTTGCTGTATCCCCAGCCCATGTACTAGAAGAATAATGCAATACCGTTGATTCTAGAACAAAATGCCTTTTACAAAAGTTATGAATGAAAAACTAGATGAAATACAGGCAAATTATTGCCACAGAAAGTACATTCATTATCGTTCTATTTTATTATTGCAGAACTCGGTTAAGACTGCTTAACTTAATTACATATGAAGAAGGCCATAAGTATGTATTAATTTATTTACGAAATGTTACGTTATGTCAGGTGCTCGCAGTTAAAGATAAGTATTTATGATACAGCTTTACAATCATTCAACAGGAACGTTCAGTTACAATGTTGAAAAAAAAACTTTGAATATCCATACTCCGTGCGCTCAGTTAAGCGAAAATACAAAAATTGACTTCTTAATATCTGTTTAAATTAAATTTAACATTAATTTTGCAACGAATTATTTATAAAACTTCCGCCTAATTTCATGTTTTCTTGGAAAAGTTGTTCAAAGTGTCCACAATTTAATTTGATTTATTTCATATTCGCTTAATTTTTTTAAGAGCAGTAGGCGGCAAATATTTATCAAGAACGGTCATCTCCGAGCGAAATATTTATAAAGCACAAGGCGCCACCAAAGCAGAAAAGTAAGGGACGAGATTTTAGTAATTGATCACGCATGGCTTTTCCTAGAATAACTTAAAAAGGGAAAATTCCAGTTTGCGTTGTAGCAACAAAAATGGACTCAGAATACTATGGTACATTTAATTTGATGGAGGAATTTATTGGAAATAAATTCATATTTTCAGCAAGACAATGCAGCAATTCTTTGTCCCAAGAAAACAATTGATTTCTTGTTGTCTCGGAATATAAAATTTTTCGATTGGCCTGAAATTAGCCCAGATCTAAATCTTATGGAAAACGTTTGGTCTGTGTTATCAGCCAAGGTTTTCGAACAGGGTCGGCATTTTCATAAGGCACAGGCCCGATGAAATGTCATTATTGCAAAATGGGTAAAAATTTATTAAACCGCAATTTAGTTCTATGCCCAAAGGTTATTGCTAACAATGTAGATCATACATCTTATTAAACATTGTTTTGTTTTCTTAAATATTAAAATCATCATGCATAATTAAAGTCACATTATAATTATGACTGAGGTCTTTTATTTCATTAATTTTCAAGCTTATGAGGTTAAAAACATAAAGACCGACTGAGCGAACTGTGTATTTAAAGTTGCTCCGAATACAAAGAAAAAATATATTTGCACATACATATGTACAATATGTAAAGTTTTAACACTCTTGCAACCAGTTGCTACAGAATATTATACATATGTATGTTTTGTTCACCTAACGGTTGTACGTATTGCCTAAAACTAATCGAGATAGATATAGGGCTATATGTACATATATACTGTATGTATGTATGTACATATATAAATCATCAGGTGAACGAGAAAAGTTGAAATCCGGTTGACTGTCTATCTGTACGTCCTTCCCTCCGTGCTAACTGTAACTTGAGTAAAAATTGAGATATCTTGATTAAACTTGCAGGTTTCTTAGTAAAAAAAAGTCGAGTTCGTAGATGAGCGTAATCGGACCACTGCCCCGCCCACAAATCGCCAGTAACCGAAAACATATAAAGTGTTATAACTAAGCACTAAATTAAGATATAAAACTCATATTTGGCACAGGGGATCGCAGTAGCCATGGTCACCTTGGCCTAGCCCCCATGTAACTAATATAATATATAACCCCTGTGGCCTAAAAATTTGAAATCTGGGTATGGCTGCGCCCCTATTAGGTTTAATGTACATATCTCTGAAACCATTCAAGCTGAAATAACCAAATTTGCACAAGAAAAATCTCATAAGAACTCCTATTGACAGTGTAAAAATTTATGAAGTCGGATGCTAACCCCGCAAATTCTCTATATAACGGTGCTGTTAATAACTACAAAAAGCGCGATAAATCAATAACTAAACTTGTCAGAGACATTAAATTTCATATCCGAGTGAGTTTGAGAGATCATTACAGGAGCCGGGTTCAAAATTCGACAATGGGCATGGTACCGCCCACTTTTAGGTGAAATCACACATCTCGTTACCTGTTCAACCGATTTCAAACAAACTATGTAGGTAGGTAGGTAGGTAGGAGTGCAACCCTATCGGGCTCAATTAGCACTTGATGTGCCATTTTGATACACTTTTCGTAGAACCTTTTGTATCTGCTATTACGTTTCACTTTCTCTCTCAAACCATTTTGAGGTTTCGATGAAACTACTTATGTCCGATATGCTTTTGATGGAAATCCATTCAAGGTTTGGTGCTTGGTGGATTCCGAGTGTTTTGTGTCGGATCTGTGCTAAAGCTGGGCATTCGCAGAGAAAGTGGAAGATTGTTTCCTTGTTCCCTGTTACTCCGCAGCCACGGCAGATGTCGTTGTAGGGCATACCCATTTTGGACGCATGTTCCCCAAATGGCCAGTGCCCTGTTGTAGTAGCTGTTATTCTGTAAATACTTTTTCTTGACCTATTTAATAAGTCATTGGTTCTTTTACTGTCATATGTTGGCCATAATTGTTTAGTTATGACGCATTTTTTAATGTTTTTCTTGTTGTTTGCAATTTGTTGGAATTGTCTATTGATCTCTCCTTTTATCGATCCTAGCGGGCTTGGTATTAGCTCCGCTTCGGATTCATTGAGGAAAGCTCCTGCCTTTGCCAACTCGTCTGCTTTTTCGTTACCGAAAATGTTCCTGTGGCCGGGAACCCAGATCAAGTTTATTTGGAGCTTGTCTTTTATTGAGCTTAGTGCCCTTTGCAGTTGTGAACTATACTGGAATTTGTCATGGGTGAAGGCAATGCCAGGAGGGCCGCCTGGCTATCCGTAAATATAGTTGCTTTATGTACATATATCCCCGTGGTTTTCTAATAGAACTTCGCAGGCTTTTTCTCTGCAGCGGAGAATACCCCCGTGCCTACTCCGCAGTCCATTTTGGACCCGTCGGTATAGACTGAGATGGTATCTTCCTCAATTATTGAACCTCTTCTCCATTCTCGTCTAGATGGTATCCTCACCTGGAAGTATCTATTGAAATCCATGTAGTCTGATTTGTTAGTGGTGAGCATGTTTAGAATTACACAGTGTCCGTAGTTCTGCTGATTCCAACCTCCCAATTCTTTTATTCTTATCGCCGCAATAGCTGCTGTTTTGTGAATAAAAATGTCCATTAGTAGTTGATGCAGGATCACATTGAGCGCATCAGTCGGACATGACCTGATTGCACCCGTAACACCCGCACATGCTGCTCTTTGTATTCCATTTAATTTTCTAATGTTGTAATGTTTGTTTAGCGCTGGCCACTACACCAGAGCTCCATATGTAAGTATAGATCTTATGACAGCCGTATACATCCACATGATTATACTTGGTTTAAGGCCCCAATTCCTGTTGACGATTTTCTTACAAGTATAGTAGGCCATGTAAGATTTGTTTATTCTTTTTTCTATATTTATTTTCCAGGACAGTTTGGTGTCAATCTCCACCCCCAAGTATTTAGCTGTGGGGGATGGAGTGAGTGTTGTACCGTTTAGTACCGGAAGTTGGAACTGAGGTATTTTGGTTCTGCTTGTGAATAGCATCAGTTCTGTTTTGTTCGGGTTAACTCCTAGACCATTGTTCTTAGCCCATAAGTTTAACCTACGAAGTGCTCTTTCCATAATCTCGCTGACTGTTGAAGGAAACATACCTGAAACCAACAACACTATATCGTCTGCATACGCTACTGCTTTCATTCCTGCACCGTTTAGTTGGAGTAGTATTTCGTTCAGCGCTGCAACCCATAGAAGCGGAGAGAGGACCCCCCTTGAGGCGTCCCTCTACTCACATAGCTTGTTTGTGTTGCAGCGCCGTTTGAAGCTATAATATTCCTATTCTCAAGCATCGATAGTATCCATCTGTACACAGTGTCGTCTATGCCACCATGTGCCAGAGAATTAATTATCGCATTTACTTCTATGTTGTAGAAGGCGCCCTCTATGTCTAGAAATGCAGCCATGGTGTATTGTTTGTGGTGTAGTGATTTCTCGATTACACTAATCACTTCGTGAATGGCGGTTTCGATTGATCGGCCCTTCATGTACGCATGTTGAGACTTCGATAACTTCTCCGCCAATATTGTTCTTACGTGTAGATCTATTAGCCTTTCTGGTACCTTCAGCATAAAGGAGGTAAGGCTTATAGGTCTAAAATCCTT
This sequence comes from Bactrocera tryoni, assembly GCF_016617805.1. Classification (NCBI taxonomy): domain Eukaryota; kingdom Metazoa; phylum Arthropoda; class Insecta; order Diptera; family Tephritidae; genus Bactrocera; species Bactrocera tryoni. The sequence goes on along the minus strand of NC_052499.1, from coordinate 32,503,360 downwards.
GGCATTCTCGTGTGTTCTTCTGCCTGGTTTTAGAAGGAACACAACTTTACTCCTTTTCCAACTTCTTGGGATATAAGATAGTTGAATGCTAGCCTTGTATATATTTTCAAGCCTTAGAACCATTGGTTCTACCAGTTTTTGCAGCATTATGAGCATAATCCCGTCAGGACCTGCCGCTTTAAATGGTGCAAAACTATTTATGGCATATTTGATTTTTCTTTTGTCTACTATTTGGCTTCGATAGTCAGCTGCGTTCAGCGATGGTTCTGGTTGAACCCTCGTTGAAGGTGTTTGCTGACTCCCGCGGAAGTGCGTTTTGATTAGTACCTCCAGAGACTCTTTTGCCGAGGAGGTCCAATCACTTCCCTCAGCCCTAATGTAGGCAGTATTAATATGATCTTTGGATAGCATTTTACTCAGCCTAGCGGCTTCTCTGCAACTTTCTATCGATGTGCAGAAAGATCGCCATGAGTCCTTTTTAGCTTTCCTGACTGCTTTTTTGTATTCTTTCATAATGTCTTTATATGGCTGCCAGATTTTGGTTCTAAAACTCTCATTGAAAGTTTTCCTTAGTTGTGTTCTCAAACTCTTGAGTTCACTGTTCCACCAAGGAAGAGACTTTCTCTTTTTCAAAACTGTTAGCGGAGTAGATTTATTAAAAGTTGTGGTTAAGATTTTTTCCAACTTCTCTACTTCTGTATCTAATTCCTCAGGATTTCTGATACTCTTGTTGCCTCCCTTTTCAAGGCATTTTGTTGCTATACTGGTAAATTTTCCCCATGCCGTTCTTCTAGGGTTCCGGTATGTGAGAGGCGTACTGTACTTCTCGCGGATGTTGAAGAGTATCCAAGAGTGATCCGACATGGAAGGCTCATCGGATACCCTCCAGTTATCCACAACGAGACTGTCTGTGTCTGTTGATAGCGTGAGGTCAAGCACTTCCTCCCACCCCGGAAACCTATCCGAGCTTGGGAAAATAAATGTTGGCTTATCGCCCTTGTTGCAAATACTTTGATTACTATTCAAAATATACTGCAAGAGTGACTCACCTCTGGTGTTTATATTGGAGCTACCCCATACGGTGTGCCTTGCATTTGCATCACACCCTATTAGGACATCATCCTTCCTGTTCTCCTCTACTAGTCTGGCGAGCGGGGCCGGTGGTAAGTCTTCGTCATGGGCCAAGTAGGCCGAGACCAAGAAGAAGGGCTTTTCCTTCTGTTCCACCTTTACCACTGTGATATCTGCTGTGCTGTAATTAGGACAAAGAAATGCATTTATACTTTTATTGATAAGAATGCATGCCCTAGGTTTACCTCTGTTCCGTGTGTAAAACAGGTTATAGTTGCTGCTGTTTAGCCCTTTAATGGTATCATCATTGACCCAGGGCTCCTGTACTAGGCTGATGTCGATGCCCCTCTCGTTCACGAGGGTTGTCAGAATCGCTGTAGCACTCTTCGAGTGCTGCAGGTTTATCTGTACGCATCTAATGTTATTGGGCATCTCGGGTTTCTTCGATGCCCACATTCCTTAGCAACTGGCTGGCGTCGTCGACCTCTTCCGTGTCGTCTTCGCCAGCCGCTTTGTCGCCTTGGAAGATTTTTAGTCTGGCCTTGCGGATTCCGAAGCTGATTTTGTAGTCAGTCTTCTTCAGAGCCTCAATGGACTCATCACAAATGGCCACTAGTATTGGCTTGCTTGCTTTATTAGGTTTTTCCTCCTTGATTAGCTGCCACTCATCTATACCTGGTATAGATTTGTTCTGCAGCTTAATGCACCTCAGGAGTTTTCGCCTGGCTCCTCTAGAGGGGGTAACCAAATGCGAGCACGAGGTCTCTTTGGAATGTCCCTGGCGGGTATAAGCCTCAATTGGAGGCCTACGAAGGCGTTGCTAATTTTAGCAACACTACCCGTCAGGAAATCTAGCGAGGCCTGGTCCGCGCACTTGATGACCCTGTAGCCCTTGAGGGTCTCAGAGGAGTCAAACTCCGGGTGAGGACCCGCAGGATTGTATATAATATATGTAACAGTGCAAAAATTGGTGAAATCGGACAACAACCGATGTAATATTATGACCACAACACGTGTGGGATGGGATAGATACCGAAAGCTAAAGAGGGAAGCGATACCCATTTGCAAATAAAAAAGAGAGAGGCCGAAATGCGTCAGTATGAAGAGCTTGACAAGCTGCCCGACATGGATAATGCTCAAAAATTCTACAAAAAGATGCAGCGGCTAACAGAAGGTTTCAAGACCGGAGCATAGTCTTGTAGAACCCCCAGAGGTGATTTAGTAACCGATGCCCAGAGCATACTAAAATTATGAGAGACACACATACTTCTCCATAATGCTGAATAGCAGTGAAGGCTGATGTTATGAGATGGCGAACCCGAGTCCCCAATCCATGAAGATGGAGCAAACGTTCCATTCCCGACCATTAAGAAGTCCGAATAGCAATTACCCCTATGAACAAACAAACAGTCCTCTCACTCGCGACTGGGCACCCACGTCACTGTTGACAGTCATAACTTCGAAGTGGTAGATAATTTCGTCAATTTTGAAACCAACATCAACAACAACATCGGTACCGAAATCCAACGCAGAATATCTCTTGCCAACAGGTGCTAGTTCGGACTAAGACGGCAATTGAGAAGTTAAGTCGTCTCTCGGCGAACTAAAACAAAACTCTATAAGTCACTCATTCTTCCCGTCCTGCTATATGGTGCAGAGACATGGACGATGGCAACATCTGATGAGTCGACGTTACGAGTTTTCGAGAGAAAGGTTCTGTGGAAGATTTACAGTCCTTTGCGTGTTGGGCACAGCGAATATCGCATTCGATGGAACTTATAAGATATACGACGACATTGACTTTGTTCAGTGAATTTAAAGACAGCGGCTGCGCTGACTAGGTCATGTCGTCCTAGTCAGGAACATTCCAGCTCTGAAAGTATTCGGCCAGAGGAAGCAGAGCCCACAATCTTATGGCCACAAATTATCCAAATCGGACCAAAACTGTTCAAGCCCCTAGGTACCGAATATGCGGACCCCAGTACCGAAAATATCGCTCAATGAAATTCAGAGAGAATCCTTTCCTGATAATAGGCTGTCTGTTAGTCAAAACTGGGATGTCATGTCAATACTGACCAGCTGACTTTATTTCATGTGAGGTATTTTATTTGATGAAACTGTGGGAGCATTTTATTAGTATGTGGCATTTAATTGTACCTTCAATATAAGACAAGAAAATGCCAAATTTTATTATAATTTATTAACGATTTCATCGAATAATAGATGTTTAATTCTTTGCAAGTTTTTACCAGATCTTTGCAAGTTGCAAGAATATAAAATGTTCGGATACACCCGAACTTAGTAATTCAGAGAGAATCCTTTCCTGATAATAGTAGTGCTACAAACTTGTTAAATCGGGTCAAGTCTTCCCTTAGCCCCAATGTACCAAATAAAAATATTTTCGATTTCCGGTTGATTTTATACCGCGTATATGGGCCAATATGTGAGTTATCTTAATAAAATTGAGAAAGCATGTTTTTCTTACAAACACTATGCACATACATATACATATATGTGCATTAGAGTGATTCAAAAAAAAAAAAATTTTTTTTTCGTTTGGTACTCGGAAAAATAGGTTCCTAGACACCTCTAAGAAAACCTTTCCAAACATGAGTTTTTAATTGTAACGGGAAGGTCCTCCTACATACAGTTTTCTATTTTTTCTTATTATCAGATAGAAAAATTTATATCTCGCTTCCAACTACTTGAAAAAATATGTTGTTCCTTCGATTTTGTAGGAAATTGAATGCTCTACAAAAAAGGTCCATTATGATTTTTTCGTAAACCCAACCGTTTAAAAGATATTAACGGTTGAAGTTTGATTATTTTTGGGAAAATTTTATATTTCTTATGAATTTTATAACTCAATACAAACTTAGTACAAACATGAATAGCAATAAAAACAAGGCTTGAAAACGGAGGAAAGAGAAGGAAGGTCGAAACCGGCCTCTTATCTGCGATAGCGCTGTAATAAATACTAGAGTTGAGTTTCTTTTTGATTTTATACTCCGTAGAAGACACTCTAGCGAACGTTGGGCGTTGGATAAGACAGGACCGTATATACTCTGAGTTAAAAAAAATAAGATCTTCAAGGAAAATCTTCTGTGGTAGCGGAAAAATACTGTTGAGGGCCCAGTATGTCTCCAGCAAAGGCATGCTGTTAATCACTGCTCTGCACGCTGAGATGTCATAGCTAGCGGGACCGTTTATGCTCAAAAAATATGTGGTAAAGCACATTTCTCGAAAAATTAGAGGGAAAAATGAACACCAAGCCTTTTTTACCTATAGCCTACGCTGACGACGTTGCTAAATTCTAAATCTTAGTCATCCGTCTCCTCTCACTTAGAGGCTCCTGTTGACAAGGTGAAGAGCCTGGAGCTTTCATGGAGGCCAAATAACGTGTCTAAAGAGTGGCTCTCATTGTCATCTATGAGGCTGTATGGCTCGAGAAAATTGGGTAGATGAAAGACAAAGAACTCAGAAACTAACGAATAAATAACTGATGTTATTTTTGACAACTATCAAAGGAATTAATGAAATATTCCAATAAATTACTTGTCAATAACGATTGAATTAATGTAGAAGTATATCTATATCTATTATCGTTTAAGTACAAACTAACCGATAAAAATCAAGTTCTTCAATAAACTTTTTTATTAGACAATATATATTCATGAAATTTATCTTATTCTATTTGTTCATAAATATATGAACATGACACTTTATTTCTTAAGATAGAATTATATATACAAAATTATATTTGTGGCACAAGTACATTAATACATAAATATACACATGTAAACAATAAATGAAATAAAAAGAAAATACAGTCCACTAAATGTCAAGTGCAATGGTAAGCAACAAAATTGTAATATGTATGAAACTTGCTCATAAAAATGTGAAAATCATTGCATATTGAATAAATCTCATAAATTAGTATATACATAAAACTAATGCAAACATACAAACATATATACTATATAAATATGAATTATATAAATAAAATTATATAAATAAAAATAAAATTGAATCATCAACGTCAACAAAAATCAACGCAACCAAAAGAAGCAACCATGGAGAATCTGCTAAAAAGACAGAAGGAGTTGAACGGTCTGGCTGCGTTGGAGAAGCAAAAAATTCTGAGCGGAAAAATTAGAAAAGCTTCATGTTTGAAATATATTGAGCATATTCAGACTATTATGAAAGAATTTACAGCAAATCATAACAAGATTATAGCTAAGAAAACTCAAGAAGCAAAAGATTACATTGCGAAAACCTACTACGACCATGTAATTCAAATAATGGAAAATTCCATTCAAAATTTAAAAGTTCAAAATGTTGCCGAAAGTCCTTCAGCAGTAAGCAGCAAGTGGCTGATTGGATCTTTGCAACAAGCTAATCAGTTCGAACCAACTGATGCTGTTTCTAACGTTGAAAAAAGATATCAACGGCGTGCAAAAAAGCTCAAAAATACATTTGACGAAATTGAGCAAAACGAACTGAATTCTCTCGAGCAAATGAGAGAATTCAAGACCAAGCTTCAAATACAATTTGAATATGTAGAAGAAGCATATTTGGAAGCTCAAAATATCCAACTAAAAGAAATAACGGAAAACTCTATTGGGGATCACATAGAGGAATTTCGAGAAAAATATACAATTACCCCCGAAAAACTTACAGAAAAATTAAAGAAGAACAATACAACACAAAAAATGTGTTCTAATATAAAACTGCCGATATTTTATGGTGAAATGAAACAATGGTCGTCATTCCGCGATCTTACTGGACCAACCGTCACCAACAACAACTAAGGAATGTATTTACGCTTTAAAAGCACTCAATTAAAATTTAGACGACGAACAAGCCGTCATAGCTCGCTTAGTGGTTCGAAAACTAGACAAAGAAAGTCAGCAGAAAGCGTACGTAAAAAAAGTAAAGAAATACAAAGCCTAGATGATGTTTTCTGTTTTCTGGAGCAGCAATATCAAGCTCTAGAAGCAATACGAGACAGAAAAACAGCTAAATGGAACATCAAAAGCAGCCACAGCGAACACCTACATTTTATACAGCTGCACAAAAAAATTGTGTACACTGCAAGGTTCCTGGGCATAAAATTTTTGAATGCAGATAGTTCCAGGCATTGATTACGATGAATCGAAGGAAATTCATTGCAGGCAACAAGTTATGCAACAGTTGCCTTGATCATGTATATGAAGACAATTGTAGTAATAAGAAAAAGTGCAATAAATGTAAAAGAAATCATCATAATTTATTGCATTACAATGTATTCCAAAAAGGAAATGAAGAAAATATCACAAAAAAATCCTCCACAACGATGACGAAACACTCGGAAACATCGATACTCCTAGCAACAGCACAAATAAAAGTAAAGGCAGCAGATGGAGGGTATGTCACACTGCGAGCTCTAATCGACCAAGGATCTCAAAACTACTACTACTATTTCCGAAGAAGCAGCTCAAATACTTCATTTACCTAAAATCAGAGAAGTAACTGAACTACAAGGTTTAGGAAATACCACAGTGGGAGTGTCCAAATTTAAAATCAGCATTACAATCAAGCCGAAAGTCCTAAGCAAAGAAGCATACAATGTCAAAGCACTAATTTTGCCGAAGTTAGCGAGTGCTTAACCAGACAAATCGTTTAAATGGGATGTAGAACAATGGAAAAACTAAAGTATAGCTGATCCCAATTTCAATAAATCAGGTCGAATCGATGTCGTCATTGGAAGTGATAGATAAATGCTGACATACTAGAAGAAGCCATAATTGAAAAGGATCGAATACTAGGTCAAGCTACGAAATTGGGCTGGATATTGTCGGGAGTTTTACAACAACCGAGAAAAAACAATACAATTTTAGCAGCGGTTACTACAACATTGGAGAAGTTTTGGGAAATAGAAGACGCCACAACTCCAGCAGATGAAGCAGATGATGATGAATGCCTAAAAATTTTTGAAAATACTACAGTAAAAGATGAAAATAATCGATTTGTCGGCAATCTACCTTTTAAAAAAGAAAAATAATTCGGCGACTCTCGCAAACAAGCAATGGCGAGGTTTCTTAATCTTGAAAAAAGGTTCACTACGAATGACGAGTTAAGAAAACAATACGTGCAATTTGTGAGAGAATATTTAGAAATGGGTCACATGAAAAAAGCAAGTGAAAATAGATGCGGAAAATACTATTTGCCACATCAAGCAGTGATTCGAGAAGGCAGTCTAACAACTAAACTACGAGTAGTTTTCGATGCGTCTGCAAAAACTACAAATGAAAGTAGTTTAAATGACATCCTCTTCATAGTACCGATACTTCAAAAAGATATATTTGACATTATAATCAAATGGAGACTTTGGCAATATGTATTAACAAGTGATATTGAAAAGAAGTTTCGACAAATTAAAATAACAGAGAGAGATCAAGATTATCAACGTTGTGGAGAGAAGCAAAAGGAGAGCCGAGAGAAGAATACAAACTACAATCACTACAAAATATGGATTTCACTTTAGGAAGTGGATGTCAAACAACAGTGAGATCATACCAACAATTCCAATAAATGGCGCAAATGAAGTAATAAAAATAGCAGAAGACGAAACAATATCCTGCCAAAGACATGTTTGGATTTAATACGAATCTTTCAACGCAAAAGCTAGTTACAAAAAGACAAGCTTTATCTGATATAGCGCGAATTTTCGACCCAATGGGATGGCTTTCACCAATAACAGTAATAGCAAAGTTGTTTATACAGAAACTTTGGTTGATGAATCTCAACTGGGACTGGGGGGAGTTACTTGACGAGAATTTAACAAAAGAATAGCAAGAGTTTATGCAGCATATACCAGACATAAAAAGAATAAAAATTCCTAGATAGTTTGAAACAAAAAACAACTTTAAATTTGAACTACATGGATTCGCAGATGCTTCAGAGAAAGCTTATGCAGCAGTTGAATATGCTAAAGTTGGATCAGTTATAACAATAGTTGCTGGTAAAACTAAAGTAAATCCAATTAAAAATAAGAAAACGTTGCCAGAACTAGAACTATGCGCAGCTCACCTACTTGCTAAATTGTTACAAAGGATAAAAACAGTTATCAACAGAGAAGTAAAAATATTTGCTTGGAGCGATTCATCTATAACGTTAGCATGGATAAATATTTGCCGAAGTAAAAAAAGATTTATCAGAATAAGAGTAGAAGAAATCAAATTACTTATTCCCACTGTGATATGGCAACATGTTGGAACAAAAGACAATCCAGCTGATGTATCATCCAGAGGAGTACTTGCAAATAATAAAAATCACGATATATGGTGGAAGGGTCCCAAATGGTTTCGAGAAGAGGAACATCAATGGCCAACCCAAAAAATTATAAAAATCGATGCAACGTATGTGACAACATCAAAGAATTACATTTCCTGGATAAGGCAATACTAAAATATTCTAGTTTAAACAAACTAATAAGAGTAGTAGCTTATATCTTGCGATTTATAAAAAGATTAAGAGGATAAAAATGTCCCGAATACTTAGTTAGGTCAGAAATGAAAGAAGCTGAAGAGATTAATAAGATATCAGCAAAAATTACAATTTAGAGAGGAAATTAAAAGTTTATAATTCAAAAAAGAAATTAATAATAAAAGTAGCATTGCATGCTTAAATCCAATTTTGGATAGTAATGGAATCCTGCGTGTAGGAGGTAGGTTGGGTAATGCACATCTTAAATATAATCAAAAGCACTCAATAATATTAAATAAGTCACATTTGTCATCATTAATAATTGAAAATGTACTTATAACCGTGCATGGAGGAAACAAGTTAATGGAAGCAATGATTAGAAGGAATTACTGGATTATTGGATTAAAGAATTCGATAAAAAAGACAATTCGAACTTGTAGTCGATGCATACTTTACCGCAAAGTAGCAAAACAAATTAGGGGAAATCTTCCAGAATTTCGAGTATCTATGTCAATTCTATTTACACTCGTTGGTATAGACTATGCCGGACCGATTCATATGAAATATTCAAAAGGAATAGGACAAAAAACATTTAAAGGATACATAGATGGATTTGTTTGTATGGCAACAAAAGCTATTCATTTAGAAGCAGTAGCAGTAAGTGATTTAACAACCACAGCGTTCCTAGCTGCTTTGAAAAGATTTTTTGCTAGAAGAGGTAAAAGTCAGCATACTATATGTATATACTCGGACAATGGAACAAATTTTGTCGGAGCTTGTAGAAGATTAGACCTAGATTTCAAAATGACAATCAAGAAAAAATCAACCGTAGCTCCAATATTAGAATCAGATAAAATTCAATGTCCTTTTGAGCCGCCTCCAGCTCCTCACTTCGGAGGAATTTGGGAGGCAGGAGTCAAGTCGGTTAAATATCATTTAAAAAGAGGGATGGGCGAAAATAAATTGACATTTGAAGAAGTGATTACTTTGCTATCACAGATTGAAGCAGTGCTGAATTCACGACCTCTATGTGCAATAGATATTGAAAGCGATATAGACGTTTTAACACCTGGTCATTTTTTTAATAGAATGTCCAATAATAGATTGTCCTGAGACAATTAATGATGCACAAATAGATTCATTAGACAGGTGGAAAATAATTCAAAAAATTAAAAGAGATTTTTGGAAACGATGGGAATGTGAATATGTTGTAATGTTGCAACAACGAATGCAATGGAAAACCAAACAGACCAATCTAACAGAAGGACAAATATTATAGTAATTATTAAAGATGAAGAAGCTCATACAGCCAAGTGGCCATTAGGTAAATATGTGACCTGGTCTACGGAAAGGGGGCTTAGGTGTCAAAAAAAAGGAGAACAATTAATGAGATAACGAGAAACTGACGATTATTTTTAACAGCTTTTCCCAGAAAACTAGTTTTCGCACGTTAGTTAGAGTTGTAACTCTAAAATTACAAAATGGCGTACTTAAACGGCCCGTTCACAAATTGTGCCCACTGGAGGCAACAAACAGCAGTAGAACAGAGGAGCCAAATCATGTTACAAGTTTATTTACTTCAAGAATAATTGCCAACTCAGAACAGTCGAGTAGAACAAGCAGAATGATGATGTGGTTTTTAACGTTGCTCACGCTAGCAGCACAAGCTAAACATTATACATCAGTGACTACGCTAAAAAATAACACTGCAATATATTTGGAACCGATTAGTAAAATGGACATAATAAATTCAAAATGGAACTTAATAGTATACTACGAATTAAGTACTTATTATGATCGGATGCATAAAGTACAAGAATTTAATTATAGATTAGAAAATCAATGCAAAATATTAACCTATTACAAAGATGCCTATATAGTGGATACTGCAACTTTAAAAGACAGATATAATAATCTTAGGGCAAATAATGAATTGTTCATGAAAGAACAAAATAGAAAAAGGCTAGCACCATTCGAATTCGTTGGTTCAATTTACCATATATTATTTTGAATTATGTATGCTGATGACCTACAAATATGGAATCAAATATTATAAATATTTTCGACAACCAAAAGGATATAACAAAATTATTGAAAAAGCAGACATCAATAGTTGATTCTACCATAAATATATTAAAAAAGACAACAGATGAAGTTAACACTAATTTTGAAAAAATGAATGGACAACTTAATAAATTTTATAGCGAACTAATAAAAGATCAAATTGCTGAGCGAATGACCCTGATGTTTCAAATATTAACTATTTCAATAGGAATAACTATTCCGAATGGGAAGAAATGCAAATGTCGATAATCAATCTCTTAATTGACATAAATCATGGTCGCATAAATCCAAAACTATTAAAGCCTTCACAACTTAATGAAGAAATTACATTTATTAGAAACAAACTACCACACAAATTAATACTACCTGGAAAGCATTCGGGTAATGAATTAAAAGAAATTTATAAATCGATGTCACAGTAGCAAAACATCTCTCATTCAGAACGGCCATAGATCAATTACTACTTCTTTACAAAGCAAAGGAAAAAAATATAATAAAAATAATAATTGGGACACCTGTTTGTTCGCTACAAACAATAACTACAATAATAAGTACCTGCATTGCGGTCGCTGAAAAGTGCAACAATATGAATGACGACGATGATGATGCCGTTATGGAATGGCAAAAAGTAAGAAAACGACCAGCGAAAAGATCAATGCAGAACTCACCAAATGTGACTAGAAAACAACCGTCACTGGATTATGGCGCATGCAATTCAAATGATGTTAACCAATTCAATATTTTAAATAACGATGTGGAAGAAACATTCACGAAGAATACAAACCCTGATAATATAATCTTCTATATAAATAAAAATTAATTGTTGTTCGTTAGTCTGATTAAAACTCGAGAACGGCTGGGCCGATTGAGCTGACTTTGGTTTTAAAATGTTTGTCGTAGTCCAGGGTGGGTCTAAACGTTGCTCATCGCTAAGGAAAAATTACGAGTAAGATAGAGTAAAACGACAATTCCATTTTCCCATATAAAAGTTGACCACTTACTTGCTGTCAAACATATGACGGTATTTGTACTCTCAGTTCCACTCGAATTGAAGAACGCATTAAAACAAGACTTTTGAATCGACAACATAATATCAACTTTGCTCATAACATCGTGTATTTAAATTTCAATTTCAAATTTCAAAATATATAAATATAATTAATGTGTTGACTTGTTTGATGGTGCCAACCTTACAGTGTTACCAACTCTCAAAAATACTTTTATTATAATAACGGGGCATCTCTGCCTGTGCAGACTCCACATTGCTCATTGCTTACTAGATATAGAATACTACATAGTTTGCCATATATCGTAAGCTAGAAGCAGTTTAACAGCGCAGTTTTCATTTATATGAAAATTTCGAAGAGGCAACATATCCCATTTCCACATATGCCGACGGCATTTTAATTTTGGTAATATGAAAATTAGAAGAGCGAGTTAAGACGGTTGTGTTATATTATAAAAATAAGGTACATTTTCAAATAACATTTAATATTTAGTATTATATTGTTAATTTATAAAAAATATTATGCAAATTGGGTTGGGAAGTCTTAAATTTAATAAACTTATACAAGCATAAATCAAAATATCATTTCTCATTTTAAATTTATTATTTTAATTGGTATATAAAAGTTATGCCACAATTATTATATAGTAGTCCAAAAATATAAATTCTTATTTTTCCCAGAAATACATTTGTAAAAAAAGGATCTTTATCCTTTGTTATTATCTTATTTTTTCCAAAAATACATTTGTAAACAAAAGGATATTTATCCTTTTTTTATGTCCACACAAAAGATTTAAGGAGTTCAAGAGCTCAAAACGTGCCCTACATCAGCTACCTACCCGACGGCATTTCGCAAATGATAAAATAAATTTTTCAAGAGCTCAAAGCATACGCTATATCATCTCGAACCTACCTACCCTACGTTTTTGCGCAAATGATTATATCATGATAGCAAATGCCCACATACAGATTTGGCAATGGCAATAACAGTTAGTATTCTATCCTGTCGAGATGCCCTGTAATAAGTGTATCCGAACGTTCCATTGTTTTGTCCATAAATTTAGAGACTTTTTGCTGCGCTCCTTCTTTAACATCCTTGGTTTTGTCATCTCATGTTAAAAAAAAGAAACATTTAATTGGAGAAATAAGAAAGTAATAAGTGTATCCGAACGTGCCATTGTTTTGTCATCTCATGTAAAAAGCACATGTATCCGAATGTTACATTGTTTTGTCCATAAATTTAGAGACTTTTTGCTGCGCTCCTTCTTAAAGATTCTTGGTTTTGTCATCTCATGTTAAAAAAAAAGAAACATTTAATTGGAGAAATAAGAAAGTAATAAGTAAGTAAGAAGTCTATCCGAACGTTCCATTGTTTTGTCCATAAATTTAGAGACTTTTTGCTGCGCTCCTTCTTTAACATCCTTGGTTTTGTCATCTCATGTTAAAAAAAAGAAACATTTAATTGGAGAAATAAAAAAGTAATAAGTAAGTAATAAGTGTATCCGAACGTTACAATGTTTTGTCCATAAATTTAGAGACTTTTTGCTGCGCTCCTTCTCTAACATCCTTGGTTTTGTCATCTCATGTTAAAAAAAAGAAACATTTAATTGGAGAAATAAGAAAGTAATAAGTGTATCCGAACGTTCCATTGTTTTGTCATCTCATGTAAAAAGCACATGTATCCGAACGTTACATTGTTTTGTCCATAAATTTAGAGACTTTTTGCTGCGCTCCTTCTTTAACATCCTTGGTTTTGTCATCTCATGTTAAAAAAAAGAAACATTTAATTGGAGAAATAAGAAAGTAATAAGTGTATCCGAACGTTCCATTGTTTTGTCATCTCATGTAAAAAGCACATGTATCCGAACGTTACAATGTTTTGTCCATAAATTTAGAGACTTTTTGCTGCGCTCCTTCTTTAACATCCTTGGTTTTGTCATCTCATGTTAAAAAAAAGAAACATTTAATTGGAGAAATAAGAAAGTAATAAGTGTATCCGAACGTTCCATTGTTTTGTCATCTCATGTAAAAAGCACATGTATCCGAACGTTACAATGTTTTGTCCATAAATTTAGAGACTTTTTGCTGCACTCCTTCTTTAACATCCTTGGTTTTGTCATATCATGTTAAAAAAAAAGAAACATTTAATTGGAGAAATATTGAAATACTGCTAAAAGTGATTTTCTTATCGCTGCTTCCAATGCCGAGGAAAAGAAAACGACCTGACATAGGTCGTCGAAGTCGTGTAAATGTGCAACGAGCTACTTTACGCTCCAACCGCACTAATGACCACCGAGATGCTGATAATGATAACAGTCGTACAAGTATGGGAGAATTACGTTCAAGGGTAAATAACTATCAAGTGGATAGGGGGAGAATGGAACGATTTCGTGCACATCGATCACAACAGCAGCGAGCACGGGATAACGAATTTAATCGATTCCGCAGACGCAATGCTCCTGTAAACCGCGAACGAGGAGCATTTTCCTACGATACGGAATTTGATTATAGTGCCGACAAATCTGTGACGATTGGAGAAATGTCAATCATTTGTCAACATTGTAAAGCATTAAAGTACAGTAGTGAACCTGCAGGATTATGTTGTGCTGGTGGCAATGTACAATTGCCTCAATTGGTTCCACCACCTGAACCTTTACACTCATTAGTTAATGGGATGGAAAGTGAGTCTAAACACTTCTTGGCTAACATCCAAAAATATAATAATTGCTTCCAAATGACATTGTTTGGTGCAACGCATATAGTACAAGACGGGTTCATGCCTACTTGGCATGGTAGTATACCATAATTGTTTTAGTGAAATTCTAATTTGTATTTGTATCACAATTAATTTAACCAGTTCTTAAACAATTACAGATACAAGGACAAATTCATCACCTACTGGGGGCAATGCTGCCAGTGCCAGATGCAGATAATAAATTTTTGCAAATTTATTTTATGGGCAATCAAGATGTGGAAGTTGATACACGTTGTGGTCATAATCCGACCGTCAAGCGAATCATTGTCCAACAACTGCAAACATTTCTTCACGTGAATAATGAATTAGTGAAGATGTTCAAAATGGCACTGGATCGGATGCCATCAAACAGCCATAATATTGTAATAAGAGCCGACAAAACACCTGCTGGAGAGCATGCAAAGAGGTTTAATTCACCGTCAATAGATGAAGTGGCTATTGTCGTTGTTGGAGAGAATTTGCAATCAAGAGATATTGTACTTCATCGCCGGAACAATGAATTGAAACGTGTATATGAAACGAATTGAGCTTATGATGCTTTACAATACCCATTAATTTTCTGGCAGGGAGAAGATGGGTACCATTTTAATATCAAAATGGTTAATCCAACAACAGGTAATTAGATTATACAAAATAAAATATTTTATATGTTCAATATATAAATGTAGTTTTTTACTGTAATTTTAATGTACTTCCAGGTGCTGATACACACAAAAAAGTCAGTGCCATGAATTATTATGCATACAGACTCATGATCCGTGAAGGTGAAGTAAATCACATTTTGATGTGTCAACGGCTCTTTCATCAGTATGCAGTGGACATGTACGTCAAAATTGAGACTGAAAGATTGACATACATCCGTCTTAACCAACAGCAGCTTCGATCTGAAGAGTACATTCATCTTCGCGATGCAATCAATGCTGACGGCAATGTAAATAATGTAGGAAGAATGACAATTTTACCGGCCACTTACATCGGAAGCCCGCGCCACATGCACGAGTACGCTCAAGATGCGATGTCTTATGTTCGAAAGTATGGCCGTCCAGACCTATTTATTACATTCACCTGTAACCCACAATGGATTGAAATAAAAAAAGAACTGCTACACAACCAAACAGCACTTGATAGGCATGACATCACAGCCAGAGTTTACAAGCAAAAATTAAAATCTTTAATGAATTTCATTACAAAGCATCATGCCAAGTACGTTGTTGGATGTACTCTGTTGAGTGGCAAAAGCGTGGTTTGCCACATGCTCATATATTAGTCTGGTTGGTTGACAAAATAAGGCCAGAAGAAATTGATTCCATTATTTCAGCCGAAATTCCTGATGAAACGGTTGACCCAAAATTGCATACGATAGTAACTAAACACATGATACATGGACCTTGCGGAGTTTTCAACAACAACTCACCCTGTATGATCGACGGTAAGTGCTCCAAACGGTACCCGAGAAACTTGCTTGCTGAAACCATCTCGGGAATCGATGGTTACCCATTGTATCGTCGGCGATCAGTTGAGGACGGTGGACGATCTGTATATGTCAAGATAAAAGGACAAGATTTTCATGTAGACAATCGTTGGATTGTGCCGTTCTCGCCCATATTGTCCAAAACTTTTGAAGCTCACATCAACGTTGAATTTTGTAACTCTGTGAAATCCATAAAGTACATATGTAAATATGTTAACAAAGGTAGCGACATGGCCATGCAGTAACAAACACAAATGATGAAGTGTCTCACTATCAGATGGGTCGCTATGTAAGCAGCAATAGCCTCATTTGGCGCATATTTTCGTTTGCAATTCATGAAAGACATCCCACTGTATTGCATTTGGCAGTTCATTTAGAAAATGGACAACGAGTGTATTTCAACCCAAACAACGCTGTGGATAGAGCGGCACGTCCACCTGTGACCACATTGACAGGTTTCTTCTCAATTTATGCAACTGCCACGCTACTACACATGGAACGCATTATCAAAGTCTTTTCAGCGTCATAAACAAGGAACACCACTTTAAGGATATGAAAATGTATTTGCCACAGATGCTATAGGCCGTATATATACAGTACATTCTAATACCGATGAATGTTATTATCTTAGATTGTTATTGGTGAATGTTCCTGGTCCGACATCTTTTCAACAATTGCGAACAGTTGATGGACACCTGTGTGCGACTTACCGTGAGGCGTGTAAATTATTACGGTTGCTTGAAAACGATTCGCATTGGGATGATACGCTCAAGGATTCGGTGATATCTTCATCGCCGCATCAAATTCGCACACTGTTTGCGATTATAATATCGACATGTTTCCCCTCAAATCCGAATGATTTGTGGATGAAATATAGGGATGACATGTCTGAGGATGTGTTGCATCGCGTGCGTTGTGAAACTTTGAATCCTACATTGGAAATTTCGGCAGAGATTTACAATGACACATTGATCATAATAGAAGATATGTGTTTGTTGAAGGCAAATAAAGTATTATCGTGTTTGGCCTGATAGCACCCAATCGTGCTATGCAAGATGCATTAAACCATGAGTTGCAAAGAGAACTCCAGTACGATACTCAAGCTATGACCGAAGCAGTTCGCACAACTGTTCCGCAATTGAACGAAGAACAAAGGATTGCGTACGATCGTTTAACACAAGCTGTAAACAGTGGGTCTGGGGGGATTTACTTTCTTGATTCTCCTGGGGGTACTGGGAAAACGTTCCTAATTTCATTGCTATTAGCAAAGATCCGACCGCAAAATGAGGTAGCCCTAGCGTTGGCTTCATCTGGAATAGCAGCAACTTTATTAGAAGGCGGAAGAACTGTACATTCAGCCTTAAAATTACCATTAAACAAGCATATCAACGAAACGCCAGTTTGCAACATTGCCAAAAATAACGCTATGGCGAAGACTCTCCAAGTATGCAAATTGATAATTTGGGACAAATGCACAATGGCCCACAAGAGGTCGCTGGAGGGACTAGATAGGACGTTAAAAGATTTACGTGATAACCAAAACATTTTTGGTGGAGCTATGATACTGTTGTCAAGTGATTTTTGTCAGACTCTTCCAGTAATTGCTCGATCGACTGTTGCTGACGAAATAAACGCATGTCTAAAATCATCAAATTTGTAGCGGCACGTAAAGACACTACAATTAACTACTAACATGCGAGTGTTTCTGCAACAATATAATTGCGACTGTGTTTTCGAAGCAGCTGCTGGATATTGGCAATGGTAAGGTCGCAGTTGACAGCTCGACCGGATTAATGACTTTTCCCACAGATTTCTGTCACTTCACAGAATCGAAAAAGGAGCTTATTCAGCGTGTTTTTCCGGACATTAAACAACAATATAATAACTACGATTGGCTAAGTGAACGAGCAATATTGGCAGCAAAAAACAAAGATGTCGATGATCTCAATGCTACCATTCAGAATTTCCTTCCAGGGGAGATGTTTACGTACAAATCAGTTGACACGGCCACAAACCAGGATGACGTAGTCAACTATCCTACAGAATTTTTAAATTCATTGGACTTGCCTGGACTACCACCATATAATTTGAAATTAAAAGTAGGGTCAGTTGTCATCATGCTGCGTAATATTAATCAACCTCGACTTTGCAATGGAACGAGATTGGTTGTGAAGAAACTCATGAATAACATCATCGAAGCTAAAATAATCAAAGGAAAATACAAAGGAGAGGATGTCTTAATCCCACGAATACCTATGATTCCAACGGATTTGCCATTTGATTTTAAGAGGTTGCAATTTCCCGTGCGTCTGGCGTTTGCGATGACCATAAATAAATCGCAAGGCCAATCGTTGCAAGTTTGAGGAATAAACTTAGAGTTTCCCTGTTTCGCACATGGACAATTATACGTTGCGTGTTCGCGTGTCGGAAAACCAACATCCTTATTTATTTACGCACCGCAAAAAAAAACTAAAAATATTGTCTGCCAGAAAGCACTATATTAATTAACTGTATATGATCATAACTGTGTTGTATTTAATTTAAGCAAAGATTTGTTTATCATGTTCACAGTCCAGAAACGAGCACATTGAGGGATATATAGCTTCACTATAACTATATTATAGTTGTTTGAATTGTTTATTTTCTCGATGACAGATGTAGTTCTTCTTCTTTTCATAACCATGGCCATCGTCAAAAAAAAAAAACGACAGATGTAGTTTGATAGTTATAGTGTAAATATTTGTCAGTATTCACTCAAAAAAAAATTATCTATTGTAAAATGCCACTTGAAATGTTAACGTCTCTTTGCTGTGCATCTATACTATAATTCTTTAATATTCCTAAAAATCTAAAAACAGCAAATTTTAATAAAATTAAAAAAGTATTGTGTCGTGTGTTTGTGACTTACTAAATATGCTTCCAATAATTAGGCGGTGCGAAGTTCGTCGGGTCAGCTAGTGAATGATAAAAATGCAGTTGAACAAGAGCGTGAGAGAAGTGAAATACTGGAAACTCCAAAACCCCCACCAATTTTTATAGGCGACTTCTGTGAAATTAGTGGTATATTAAGTTATCTTAAATCTAAAATTAATGTCAAAGAATTCAGCTATGAATCACAACGTGATGGTAATGTAAGAATCATGGTTAAGACGGTGGATAAATATAGAGAACTCATCAAAGTGATGAGAAATGATAATATTAAATTTCATACGTTTCAACTAAAGCAAGACAGAGCCTTTCGTGTAGTAATCAAAAATCTTCATTACACTACGCCATTGGAAACAATTAAAGCCGAGGTTGAGCTGCTTGGGCATGCTGTTCGAGGTGTTAATAACATAAAAAATCGCATTACTAAGGAGTCACTAAATATGTTTTTCTTAGATCTTGAGCCAGATAATACTGACGCGGAAATTTTCTACGTAAAATATATTGGGAACGCTGTTGTTAATATAGAATCACCAAAGAAGGTAAGCGATATCGTTCAATGTTTTCGATGCCAGGAATTTGGCCACACAAAATTATTTTGCAATGAAAAATTTAAATGTGTTAAATGTTCGCTACAACATCCAAGTGGCAACTGTCCAAGAGACAAAAACATTCCAGCTAAATGTGGTAATTGTTTTGAGAACCATGCTGCCAGTAATAAAGGCTGCATAATTTATCAAAAAATTATGTCCAACAAAAAGTCTGCTACCAATGTTTTGGATCAAAATAGCCGGTCCAATTATAGCCAGCCAAACTTCATAAGGCCCAGTAGTCAATTAAATAACTTAAACCACAACAACAATCAGCCAACTTATGCTCAGGTAGTGGAAAATGATAATATAAACAATTAAGGCGATGTATTATCAAGAATTGAAAAACATCTAGAAAAACAAGCTGAGCAAATAAGCAATTTACTTAATATGATAAAGCTCCTTGTAAACAAATTATGTATGTAGATATTGGTATAGCTAAGTATATGGAATGCTAATGGACTTTCAAATCACTATGATGAAATAAATTTATTCCTAAAATCTCATAACATTTTTATAATGCTAATTTCTGAGACTCACTTAACTGGAAAATCATATACATATATATAAAAAGGGTTTGAAGTCATAAATGCTAACCATCCGTCTGATAAGGCACATGGAGGTGCAGCAGTAATTGTTAAAAACACTCTTAAATTTAAAAAACTTGATAACGTAAACGTAGTAAATATACAAGCTGCAGTCATTTAAATTAAATGTATGCATATTGATGTATCTATAGCAGCGGTGTACCTACCTCCACGGTTCGCGTTTAAATTAGATGACTATAAAATATTTTTTCAAAGTCTCGGTAAGCACTTTAATGCTTGAGGGGAATATAGACTGAGTAACCCCAAAGGAACTGAGCTATTTAAATGTATAACAAAGTTCAATTACTCAACTATTTCTACCGGAAAACCTACATTCTGGCCTAGTGACCCTCAAAAAAGACCGTACCTGTTAGATTTTGTTGTGTACAAAGGTACATTACAACACCAACTCCACATTAAGGAGAGCTTTGATTTAAACTCTGATCATTCACCTATAATTGTAACTTTTGTAACTGTGTCAAGTATGGAAAAACCATACAAGATTATTACGCAAAATACGGATATAGCAGCATTTCGAAACTGACTTGTGAATCGAACTAGTTTAGATATACCCTTAAAATCTAGCGATGAGATTGACTTAGCAATGAAAATCTTACAAATGCTATTCATGAAGCGGGATTTCTTTTCCCTTCACAATCAAGTGTTAACGAGGTTAAAAAACCCTTTCTTCCCCTTGAATTAAGACGACTAATAAAAGAGAAAAGATTACTGAGGAAAAGATGGCAAATTAGTCGGAGTCCTCTTGACAAAAGAATTTTGAACAAGGCAACCATTGATTTGAAATCCGAACTGCGGGAAATAAAAGATCAAGAGACATCAGAGTATCTAAGGAATTTAGATCCCCATGCAAACAACTCTGAATATAACCTGTGGAAGGCACAAAATATCTAAAGAGGCCTACTAGGAGAAACACGATTATAGAAAATAGTTATGGTCACAGGTGCAGAGATAATCAAGAGAAAGCCGAAGCTTTTGCTTACCATTTACATTCAGTTTTTAGACCAAACGTAATTCCAGATAATGAAAACACTACTGAGGTACAAAACTTCCTAGAATCGCCTTGCCAGATGAGCCTGCCTATTCGAAGAATTTCTATCAAGGAAGTAACGACTGAGATAAAGAAAATTAAACTTAAAAAATCGCCTGGTTTTGGTTTTACTGTTAGACACCTGCTATGCTCAGACTCGACCACTATTCAAGTCAATGGAAATGCGCTGAAATAATAATGATTCCAAAACCCAATAAACCGGAGAACTGCCCTTCTTCATACCGTTCAATTAGTTTACTGGTGACCTTCTCTAAGATATTTGAAAATATATTTTTAAAGAGAATGTTACCTGTTTTAGAGGACCAAAACATATTACCTGAACACCAGTTTGGGTTTAGAAGGCGGCATGGAACTCCTGAGCAATGTCATCGAATTGTTAAAATTATCACGAGTGCTTTCGAATGTAACCAATACTACGCAGTGGTCTTTTTAGATGTTAAACAAGCATTTGATAAAGTATGGCACACAGGGTTACTTTATAAAATAAAGAAATGGCTTCCAGCGCCTTACTACCTATTTATAAAACTATTTTTATAAATAAATTTAAAAAAAAATGTCCAGGAAAAAGATGCATTTTCCCAGCTGTATTCGATTGACGCTGGAGTTCCCCAAGGGAGCGTCTTGGGCCCCGTGTTATATACAATATTTATAGCTGACCTACCGATCGCTAATGGCTTAGAGGTGGCAACTTATGCTGATGATACGGCATTTATCGCCACCAGTTTTAATCCTAGTGATGCCTCACTTCTCTTACAAGAACAACTTAATATTGTCGAAAAATGGCTAAAGAATTGGAAGATAGAAGTAAATACACAGAAATGCGTTCAAATAACGTTTACGTTAAGGACTGAGACATGTCCCCCCGTAACATTAAATGGCTCCATAATACCTGAAAGTGAAACTGTGAAATACCTTGGTCTTTATTTGGACAGAAGACTCACTTGGAAGACACATAAATAAAAATACGAAGCGGCTCAAATTTAAAACTAAAAATATGTACTGGCTAACTCGGAAAATCATTACCAATGTCCTGAAAATTGGGCTTGGAAATCTGCGACTGATAATTCATGTGAAGTAGCAGCCTTGAAACATTTAGAAAATGAAGCATGTGAATTCAAACCTTCTACAAATGAAAATGTTTGGATAAAATTGTTACCTCAAAATCGTTGACTTTACAAATTATTTAGCAAAGCAATGATATATCTAGAATGTGATAACAATCAACAAATGCATATTGAAATCCCTAGTCAAGGTATAATGATAATAAGAGAAGGATGTACAGCCCGACAAGAAGGAGTAACTGTAACAGCAACTCATCACGTACAATCAGAAATTAATAAAGAATTGCTATCCTCTTCTTGGGTTAAAGATATTGAAGATATTCCAGAACTACAAATAAAACCTTTTGATTCAACATCAATAAACAATACCCAAGCTATTGTTCATCTGAAACAGGAAATATAACTCCTTAAAAAAGAAAATATTAAATTAAAAGGTATAAATTTTCATCACATAAGTGGTCACGTTTTGATAACTTTAGTTTTAATAATAGCGTTAATTATTACTATTATATACATATATAAATCAAAATGTGAAACAAGAACTGTGACTGTTCCATTTGAACTTCCAGTTAGACGTAATTAAAAAAAAATAGTTATAATAAAACAGAATATATAAGTTAAGTTGAAACACAACTTTGACCCCTGGCAGAATGTTCATAAATATATAAACATGACACTTTATTCCTTAATATACACATGTAAACAATAAATGAAATAAAAAGAAAATACAGTCCACTAAATGTCAAGTGCAATGGTAAGCAACAAAATTGTAATATGTATGAAACTTGCTCATAAAAATGTGAAAATCATTGCATTTTGAATAAATCTCATAAATTAGTATATACTTACATTAAACTAATACAAACATACAAACATATATACTCCAAATACTAATGCATACAAGCAGCAACTGATAACAGAATATCTATGGTGTGTACGTATGTATGTGTATAAATGCGTTAGATGCATTAAGTCACACAGTGATTCTAAACAGTTGTAAAATATCAATGCGTTGGTATCTGAGGTATACAATAAAAATAGAATACTTATTTACACATAATATGTACACTAAGCATAAACACTTATACATACATATGTACATAGTTAAGAGATTAGAATTAAGAAATGTATCGAGGAAAGAAATTTTAATAAAGAAGATCAGAGTCAAACGTGAACTCACACAGTACAGAAGAAATTTGAAGACTGTTTTCTGTACACTATTCGTCAAGGCAATACTATTATCTCCGATAACTAGTGGTTATAGCTGCTACTCAAACTGGCCGCTCAAAAGCAAGATAAAGATCGTAATTTCTTGTTATTAACTATTCGACTTGAAGGTCTTTTATGTTTTGAGAAGTAGTTATATACATATATGTACTATTGTGATCAAAGGTGAATTTTTAATTTATACTTTGCGCGTTTTTCGAATCGTTAATTTTTTTTTCTGTAAGTTGGTAGTACTGTAAGTTACATCTATGGCAAATTTCACGTCAAAATATTCATTAGTATTTGAAAGTGAATTCATCAATTTTTACTATGTCTGAATTTATTGAACAAAGAAATGCACCATCTCATATCGTGCCGCAACCACCGTATTCGCCTAATTTACCTTTGTGTAACTTCGGATTATTCAGCAAACTCATATGACCACTCCGAGGACACCGTTTTGACTGAATTGAGCATATACATATGTAAAAGCTGAATCGAAGAAGGCTCTGCTGGCCATCACGACGGAGGATTTTTCCAAGTGCTATGATGACTGGAAAATTCGTTGGCATATGTGTATTGCAGAGGGAGGGGATTACTTTGAAAGAGATGAAATGGACAAAATTCACCTTTCTATTTAATCACAGTAGTATATGTACATATTTGTTATAAGAAATACACCTGCCAAGGGTGTTGCAATTTCGGTACAACCAAAATTAACGATTTTTCTTGTCTTTATATGCGAACATTCAATACTAGAAGAAGTAAACACAAATCCGATAAGAGCTGTTTGCTACATTTCCTTCATAGTATGAGGCAGAACATAGCACCTCTCCTTCTTTCTTACGCTCTTGAATTTCGTTCATTTCCCCCAATTTTTTGGTTTGAGAAGAATTCTTATCAGAAACTTAACAAAGTTGGTTAAGGTGCGATCTAGGCCAACATACCATAGCTTGTTGATACTGACCAAAGGAGTGTGCATATGTCTGTAGAGAACCTTAGAATTAAGGACTGAAACTTAAATATATAATATGTAACTTACAAAAGCTCTGGGCAAATTCGACATTTCACTATTGTTCTAAAAATTTCATAACATGTTGCCCACTTCACCAGACTACCAATAATACCATTAAATATTATAAAAAATACTGTAATATTACTAGTATTAAAAAAATCTATACGGTCAGGTTTTTAATTTTCATTTTATGCTTTCTGCGAATCATATACACTCAGTATATTTTTGAAGATCATGATGCCAAAGTAATAGTTTAAGGGTGTATTGTGTGCCTTATATGTAGGGAGATGTATGCATTTATTTCCTCATGTGCACCAGTATGCATTTAAATAACCGATCAAGGTAACTCGTTCAGCAGAGCATAATTTAGTTGCATTGGTTTGTTCTGTTCAACTGCATCAAAAGGTCGCCATGACCAGATAAAACCGGTTCAGCTGCTCCGATCGTTTTTATACTCTCGCAACAAAGTTGCTAAGGAGAGTATTATAGTTTTGTTCACATAACGGTTGTTTGTAAGTCCTAAAACTAAAAGAGTCAGATATAGGGTTATATATACCAAAGTGATCAGGGTGACGAGTAGAGTTGAAATCCGGATGTCTGTCTGTCCGACCGTCCGTCCGTCCGTGCAAGCTGAAACTTGAGTAAAAATTGAGATATCATAATGAAACTTGGTACACGTATTTCTAGGCTCCATAAGAAGCTTAAGTTCGAAGATGGGCAAAATCGGCCCACTGCCACGCCCACAAAATGGCGGAAACCGAAAACCTATAAAGTGTCATAACTAAGCCATAGATAAAGATATTAAAGTGAAATGTGGCACAAAGGATCGCGATAGGGAGGGGCATATTTGGACGTAGTTTTTTTTTGGAAAAGTGGGCGTGGCCCCGCCCCCTACTAAGTTTTTTATATATATCTCGGAAAATACTATAGCTATGTCAACCAAACTATAAAGAGTCGTTTCCTTCAGGCATTTCCATATACAGTTCAAAAATGGAAGAAATCGGATAATAACCACGCCCACCTCCCATACAAAGGTTATGTTGAAAATCACTAAAAGTGCGTTAACCGACCAACAAAAAACGTCAGAAACACTAAATTTTACAGAAGAAGTGCAGAAGGAAGCTGCACCCAGGCTTTTTTTTTTTAAATTGAAAATGTTCGTGGCGCCGCCTACTTATGGACCAAAAACCATATCTCAGGAACTACTATACCGATTTCAATGAAATTCGGTACATAATATTTTCTTAACACCCTGATGACATGTACGAAATATTGGTGAAATCGGTTCACAACCACGCCTTCTTCCAATATAACGCTATTTTAAATTCCATCTGAAGCCTTCTCTGCATAATATGTATATATGTACATTAGGAAATGAAAATACAATTCAATACTCAAAGTACACAAATTGATCTAATCTAATTAATTTTACAGCAAAATAAAAAAATATGTAAATTATTATCACTTTATCATGCGAGAGTATAAAATGTTCGGTGACACCCGAACTTAGCCCTTCCTTACTTGTTTCTTTTACATCTCTATTCCACCAATACATAAGAGAAGCATTTACCGGCCAAAGCATACTCTCATATGCGTACACTCGAATTTTCCGATGGCAAATACGTGAGTATGAAACAATTTTCACTACTTTGATACTGCAATGCTCTGTTTAACGGTAATATGGCATACGATATCAGACTTAGATTATGCCGCATCACTTCTGTTAGTCTGTTAGTTTTGCAGGCATTACTGATGCCATTGAAAATGTAGCACAGCTATGCACTTGCATACCGGATTTTACAGGTTCATCGGTTACTTGTTTACATGTGTGCGTGTAAATACTTGTAGTGCAAATGATCAATCGAGAAATAAATTATAAATTGGCACACCTGCCGCTCGATCTTTGTCAGAGAACATCTGAGGATAAATTCTTAGAACTATTAGAAGCTAATACGAATTCAATGTTGTACATAAATATGTTTAAAACAGTTTTTAAAAGAAGGAACAGCTAACAGATCTTTCTGTGAAACGGAAAACTTAATCGCAGTCAATCTTCTCAAAGAACAGAATCGATTTGCTTCATCTGTGCAAAAGGAATATATTCGTAGTGGAAAGCCATGAAAAAGTTCCATATTTCAGCCATATTATATGTGATAAATATATTCTCCAGTAACCCGGTTTAATTGTTCAAAATTATACCTTTAAACTAGAGTAGAACTCCAAACCACCAGGTCTGCCGACTCTCTTTTGCCCATAAAAGGAGTATTAATAGTTTTATGAATTGAGACATTAGGAAATAGTTTTCTAAACCAGACTCATACTGATGAAAAACTTTGAATCAAAAATGGCTTAAATCCAAGGTGGAAAAGATAACAGAGCTCTACAAAAACAAATTTGTTTGTTGCTCTGGATATCTTAGGGCGCCTGCTGAGGGGACGCTCTAAGTCGAGCCGAGCTGACGAATGGGAGAAATCAGCTTCAAAACTGTGTCCTATTTTTTATTTTTCTTACAAAACATTATTTAATTAATTACATTTCTTGTTTTATATAATAAATATTATTTGAATTATTGTAAATGCGATTAGAATCTGAAGTAATATAATAATTTGAATAAAATTTTAAAATCTCACCTTATAGATATTGGTATTTTATAAAATTACTCCAATATTTAGTTAATTTGGATTCAAGCTTATCAAAAATGTAATAGCACATTTTTATTTTAATGTAATTTGTATTTATGGGATGCTTGTCGAAAGTTTTTTTTTTTACAAATATTTAACATAAGCAAAATATTTGTCATCTACATTTACAACCGCTCTGCGTTACCTAAAAGCAATCAGCGCTAATCAAAATAAGCATTGTGCTCGGCTCGGCTTTCAACGTCCATTCTGCAGGCTCCCTTAGCCAATTTGGTTACTTTCAAGTATCCACATTATGACCTCATATTTGAAAATATTGATTGCGCTCTTGTTTTTAAGATAATTACATATTTTATATTTTTATAATTATCAACTTGTTAAGCATCTGGATAATTTTGTAAACAGGAACAGAGAGAGAAGTTCAATCAGGATCTAAAGAGTGGTTTATCCTTAAAAAGAAATTGCTAAAAGAAAATTTATAAAAAAATCATAAAATTAGTTTTATTGAAATATAACATAGTATGTGTTCGACATTTATCTCATGTTTTCTGATTTTTGTAATTTACAATGGAAATATAGATTTAAAAATAAAGGAGATCAAATCTTATAAAATTATTGATAGTTTCATGAACTGTGAGCACAAATACATATAAGTATCTAAAAACGATCTTATATCAACAAAACCATTGTTGACCAGACTTTTCTTTATTTTTTTCGTTTTCTGATTCATTAGTTTTGATAGTTGTAAACTATTATTTTTCCTAAATAATAAAAGTTTCACTACAGGGTATGTACTCCATTGAAAATTGTCCATTAGAAAAACAGGTTCACAGACGTTCTTCTTAATGCAGTAACAATAACTGTGCATTCTTAGCCAAGTAGGTCATCGCATCAATCCAATCCTGCTGCTATTTGGGTCATTCAAGCTGTGGGCAAAACCAGATAGTACAGAAAGTGGATGTATAGATGTTTGAATGCATTTTGAATGTGAGTTGGCAGCAATCGCAAATATGTATATACGAGTATCATTCTAGCATAGAATCATTTATTAAACTTATGTGTATATGTACATACAAGTATATATGTATGTACGTCGGCCTCAGTAAAAGATATGCTTGCAATGCAACTTTAGATGCGTGTATATTTATATACATATGATATTAACGAACCGTTAGACAGAGTAAACTCAAGTCTTTCGAGTTAATATATTAAGTCAATAAGGCTATAATATCGACTCCGTAAATGGAGGAACTGGGTTAATGTTGGTAATGGAAATAAGTATTATCTTTGAATTGCCGTTATGTCATTTGAAATCCAAATATATCATATGTGTATGTACCTCAATTTTATACATAAATATCCTATTTTATGCCAATTTTATAACTTATGATAATTGAAATCTGACTGCAAAACTTTATATATGTATATATATATATATATATGTATATAGCTGTGATTGACAAAAATCGTGGCTTGAAAACGACAAAGTATTCCTGGAGTCACCTTTTGCTAGAATTAATTTGATTACATTGTCAACATAAATAATGGTAGAAATAGAGATTACAACTCTACATATACTAACATGATGGGCTCATATAAGTTAACCTTAGTTAAGACAACAACTAACATAAGATGAATTGGTCAGCTAACATAACATAAGTTGCTTTCAATGCTACGCACGTTCCTACTGGGCTCTTCATGCTGGAATGCTTACTACGTTTATTTGCATATCAATACTCTTATCATTATTATCACCAATAAGAGCGCACAGCAACAGCATAACTCTTTGATGGGTGACATTCGGAAGGTGATGCGTAAAACACTGAAGTGTTACGGTACCTTCAGAAGTTGTAATTGTAGAGTAGATCTCATATGTAGCAACAACGATATTTTACCTTTGGTAAAGGGAACCGCAAGTAAGTTGTTGCTGCACCAATATGGAAAAGCAGCGAAATATATGTATGCTTGGGCTTTAACTTAGTTAAGACAGACGTAATGTAAACGTGAAACTATTAACATTACAAATAAAGTTTCTAAATAAAATAATTACGTTTTTAACTGGCGCCCAACGTGGGGCCAAGGACTTGTAAAAAGAACATAGGAATTCTGAGGTACCGAGGACCGAGAAAGAAATTAGGAGTTCTAACGGACCAGAAACCCACAAATACCGAAAGGACGTAAGGAATCCTGAAGGACTGCTAAACAACAAATGCATCATTACTAAATATATTTAAAAGTGTAAGTGATTATTTAAACAATTTCCAAGTGGTTATTTAAAAATATATTAATTATAAAAAATCTACAGTTTATTAGAGTACTATATGAGTGCTTTCAAAGGAATCTAATTTCCAATTAAAGTAAATCGTAGTTTTGCATAAAACTCTTTTGTGTTATAAATTTTTTTTTTTTCGAATAAAAGGTTAGCATTCAATGAAATAACCTTAAAAATGTACACGTATTAAATATAGTGTTCCAAAAAGAATATTTCTTCTGATATTTGAATTAACTTAGTGCCAATCATAAAACTGATAAAAAGTTTGTATTAATTATTAAATAAATATTATTAAAAATACTTTTATAATAGGTATATTAAAAAAAAACAAGATCTTAAATAATTTCAACAACTAGAAACGAAACCTAACAAATTTTCTTTACCAAGCCTTTGGAAAAAAATTATAAATAGATAAAAATGTCTTTGAATAGAGAGCAAATAGAAGAAATTGTTAATAAAGCCAATGAAAATCTAAAACGAGAGTTTTT
Organism: Bactrocera tryoni; assembly: GCF_016617805.1. Taxonomy (NCBI): domain Eukaryota; kingdom Metazoa; phylum Arthropoda; class Insecta; order Diptera; family Tephritidae; genus Bactrocera; species Bactrocera tryoni. The sequence continues at coordinate 32,473,674 of NC_052499.1, read as the reverse complement.
TGCGCAGTTAAGTAACTTGACCTGGGCAATTAATCAGTTGCAACCATGTGGCTTTGAAGAACATTTACCCGTTTCAATTAATCAATTAGTAGCAGAAAGCAACGCAAGTTTAGACTTAATAAAATCTCTACCTGAATTTAGTGGAGATTCTGTTTCTTATCCCGTTTGGCGAACTGCAGCTGAATTCGCCATTAATTACTACTCGGAGGGTTCGGAAAAATATTACATCGCTATGGGTATTTTCCGAAACAAAATTATTGGTTCCGCAAATACCACACTCGCGTCTTTTAATACAGTGCTTAATTTCAAGGCAATTTTAGCTAGACTAGATCAGGAATATGCCGATAAAAGGCCTCTCTATGTTTTGGAGAACGAGCTAAATATCATTAGACAAGTTAGTCTTTCTATTACTGATTATTATAATAAGGTGGACAAAAAACTATGCCTTATCATAAGTAAACAAATCATGACGTATAGCGGAAATAAAAATATTATTGCCACTTTAAATAAGCGCGCTAGAGAAAACGTCTTACGCGTCTTCATATCAGGACTTCGACTTCCATTGTGCAATATCCTTTTTTCCTCCAAGCCCAAAGACCTTCCAACTGCTCTTGCAGTGGCTCAGGAGCTGCAAACGAATCATAGTTTTGCAGAAGCCTTTGCTGTTGGAAATACTTATAAATTCAATAAGCCGGTAACGTCTCAATTTAAACAAATAGATTACAATAATAGACCGAATGCAGGAATTAGCTTCAATTCAAAACCTAATAAACCAACCCCAATGGAATTCGATAACATAGGTACAAGTTACTACCGACAGCCTAACAGTATTCCGAAACTATCCTCTCAGCAGACTCAACCTACACCCAAGTACATTCCTAAACCACAGCATCAAAATCAGAATATGTAATCAACCTATAAACGAAATCGCGAACAGTTCCATTCTGATCGTGCACCCTTTCACAAACTGCAAAAGGTAAATTTTATGCCGAAAGAATTAGAATCCTTTCAAAATGTTGAGGAAAATTTCAATCAGGATACCAATTTTGAAGATGAATATTATTACAACAACTCCGGCATTGGCCTTCATAATTAACGATGCTGTAGCGGAATATGGGGACGAAATTAACTATTTAATCTAAAATCGCTCCTACCGTTTATTACGAAAAAGTGCAAAAACGGCCGGAAGCTTCGCATTTTAATTGATACAGGCACATTAAAAAATTATATAAAATACTTTTCATTTCTTCAGGGAATTAAATGTTTGGGGAAACCTTTTAATTTTAAATCCATTCACGGTAAAAATCTAATAAATAAAAAGTGTTTAGTTAATGTGTCAGGCAATACCTCAACGTTCTTTCTGCTTTCAACTTTAAGTACATTTGACGGTATTATAGGTTATGACTTTTTAAAACATATTGATGCTAAAATTGATACTGTTGAAGGGTAATTACTTTACCGAAATGGTAAAGAAAAATTACATTTTTTTCCATGTGAGCAAGTAAATTTAAAAACAATAGAAGAAAATTCAGTTCCACTCAAACTCCAAGTACAATTTCGGCAAATAATAAGTAAAAATATTAATGCATTTGCTGACCCAGATAGTGCCTTGCCTTACAACACAACCCTTAAGGGGAGAATTCGCACAAATACAGATGAACCGATATACAGCAAGAGTTATCCATTTCCCATGTCTGTAGACCCATTTATTAATAAATAAATAAAAAGACTTCTTAAAGATGGAATAATAAGGTCATCTTGTTCGCCTTACAATTCTCCTGTCCACGTAGTATCTAAAAAGGGATTTGATGAAGATGGAAAGCCAAAACTGCGAATGGTGATGATTTTCGGAAGCTCAATGAAAAAACTATTCTAGATCGATACCCTATTCACCAAATCGTTATGTGTGAAAAAGACAGCCAAAAGACAGCGTTTAGTATAAACAACGGAAAATATGAATTCTGTAGATTACCCTTTGGGTTAAGAAATGTACCCAGTATTTTTCAAAGGGCCATTGACGATGTTTTACGCGAAGTCATAGGGAAATATTGTCACGTTTATGTCGACGACATAATTATCTATTCTTCAAATGAACAATCACATTTAAAGCACATCAACCACATACTTCAAACCCTTGAAAACGCAGGAATGAGAGTCTCACCTGAAAAATCGAAGTTTTTTAAAACTCAAGTGGACTTTCTAGGGTTTCTTGTCTCTAACGCAGGTATTAGAACTTGCCCAGATAAAATTCGTGATATTGTTAACTACGAACCTCCGCAAACTCTTCGAGCATTGCGCTCATTTCTGGGACTATCAGGATATTATAGGCGTTTTATTAAAGACTATGCTGCCATAGTCAAGCCTTTGACAGCTTACCTTCGCGGAGAAAACGGACAAGTAGGTTCACGATATTCAAGAAATGTGAGAGTTGACTTTAGCCCTCAAGCCCTTCAAGCTTTTGAACAAATAAAACAAATATTAGCTTCAGATGATGTTTTACTTCAATACCCTAATTATAATCAACCTTTCGAGCTTACAGCAGATGCCTCTTCTACTGCTTTAGGTGCAGTTTTGTCGCAAAAAGGTCGTCCAATTACCATGATTTCACGAACACTGTCAGCTACCGAACAAAATTATGCTACAAACGAACGAGAGCTACTTGCGATTGTATGGGCATTAGAAAAGCTTCGTCATTATTTGTATGGAGTGACAAATATAAACATTTTTACCGACCATCAGCCGCTCATTTTCGCAATGTCTGAAAAAAATCCAAATGCAAAACTGAAAAGTTGGCAAGCGTTCATTGAAGAGCCGGGAAAGACAACAAAGTTGCCGATGCGCTTTCTAGACAATTCTGCAACAATTTAAGTGAAGCCACCTCAAACGAAACTGTGCACAGCGAAGAATCCTTAACTAACATTATCAAAACCGTCAATTGTCCTATTAACCAATTCAGATACCAATTAATGATTTCTAAATCTAATTCTTTTAGCAAAAATACAAAAATTGTTTTTAAAAAACTGATACGTCACACAATCACTTTCGATACTCTTAAGAATCTTATAGAATGCCTAAAAAATCATATCAACCCTAACGTCACCAACGGAATTTATTGCGATCTCCACACTCTAGCACAGATACAAAATAAAATAATATCAGCTTTTCCTGGCGTTAAGTTTATTCACACTCAGCTTCTCTTAATTGATTTAAATAATAATGATGACCAAATGGAATTGATATCGATGGAGCACAATCGATATTTTCCAAATATAAAAAAATTATTGAAATCAACAATAGCAAATTGCAAGATATGTTTGGAGAATAAATACCAAAGAAAACTGCTAAAATATATGTCTGTGGAGAAAAGGTTTTCATACGGCGAAACAAAAGGCTTGGAAATAAATTTGATAAAGTGTTTACTGAAAAGATAGTCGAAAGAGATCTTGGTACTACAGTACTTATTAATGGTAGGAAAATACATAAAAGTAATCTTCGTTAAACATAAATGTTCATATCTAGAATGTATCTTGCAAAAAAACAATTATCTATATATGTATATAAAAGAAGTTTGTTGTTAGTTACACCATTTATAACGGACGGCTGAACCGATTTGGCTGAAAATTGGTGGACAGGTAGCTTAGACCTAGGGTAAGGACATAGGATACCTTTTATCTCTCTATGTTAAAGTTTAATACAACTCATAAATACAAAAATTATATTTCAAATAAAAAGCATTTGTTCAAAATTCATGTTTGTAACAATCATTTGAATATATGCGTACAATTTTAAACAGAGTCTGCTCAAAAATAATACAATTGCTAAATATTTGAAATAGAGGAAAAGAACTGCAACCAAATACGCAGTGAAATAAATTATAATTGGCTCAGTAATAAGTCGTTGAGTTTGTATTATACCACGTGCATCCCAAAAGACTGATGTGATAACCTTTCCAGCCGCCTTTTTCGTTATTCCACGTCTGAGAACCGGTTCATTATGTGAAGTCCGCTAGAATGATGGTCGATTGGACTCCAGTGGGAAATGATGGAGCTATGTTTCTATCACCGACGAAAAATTTCGGCTTTCTTCCGATTAGAGAGCACTTAAACACTTCTCAGAATCAGTTATTCGTTGTTTTTGCTGGATTATGAACTTGCGAGGCACCTACTTTGCTCATTTCGCCTGTTTCCAGCTTAGCAAATATATTTTTAACGGTGGATTTCCCTCAGCCCAAATTCAACAGTATTTTCCCCAAAAACGCAATGCTTTATTAACACACGAAATGCTTTATGATTTATTTTTTTTGCAAACTAACACAAGTTGCTTTACAAAAATGCTATATCTCATTAACTAATAGTTATAATCCAACTAATAGAAATCATATAGATGGTAGTAGTAGTTTTATCTATGTATCAGTCACAGTGATGCGTGTACGTGTCCTCTAGTAAAGATATAAAACTAAACATGAGAGACGCTGAATTATTTGAAAAATATTTACGTAAATAAACCGCTTGTTAGTTTTTTAAATTATCACGATAATCTTAAGTAAAAATTTAATTATTGTTTATTTTAATTTGAATTTGTTATATTTAGCAAAAATAAGCTAAAAGTTTTGTAAAGCTTAAGCCAAGCAATTAAGCAACTAAACCATTTGTCACCTCTTCAACATATGCTCAGCAAAGCTCCAATGTAAAAAATGCGGTACTCCGTCGAAGAGGGGAATAGGTAACCTTAGTTAAGACAACAACTAACATAAGTTGATCAATGCTATCGCATATTTTTATGAATGAAGACACTGATTTCTTCATTAATTCAAGTCTAAGAATACAATTTACATATTTACCTCCTTTACACAACCTTCTAAGCGAACAGACTGCGCCGTATAGTGACAACTTTGCATTTTTTTTTGTTGGTGGAAAAGCACAAAAAACGGGATCTTTGGAAAAAAAATGTTTTTTTTTGGATTTTGAGCGACAACTTTGCATTTTTTTTTGCTGTTCATGGGATCAGAGTCCCATATTTTTGAACACTGATTCTTATGTAAAATTGAACGAGGAATCGAATTCAATTTTGAAAAAAAAAATTGGGGGAAAAGCAGAAAAAAACGGGATTTTTGGAAAATAATGTTTTTTTTTGGATTTTGAAAATTTTTTTGTATTTGTATTTTTTTTGTATTTTTATCAGAAAGTTGAGATTTTTTTACATAAAATTGAATAACTGCAAAATTTTTTTCACTAAATTTTGAGGTCGTTAAAAAATAAAAGAAATAGCAATTTTTTTGTTTGATCTCAATTTGAATTGCGCGCCAAAAAACAATGGAGCAACTTTGACCACTAAAAAGTCTACAGATATTCTTATTTTGGTCTATATTATGATATTCTAAAGTTTCGTCAAAATCGGAGAACCACGGACACAAAACCATGTCGCCAATTGATGGAATGGCCTTTATAAGTTTGTCAGAAGGAAGCGTCGGAGACCCCAGATCAGATCAAATTTTGCTAAACACCTGTGAAGGGTATTACGGCTTCAAAATAGTCGAAGTAAAACAGAAACATCAAAACTATTGTTAATATAAGAATATATACTACATTTTATTGTAAAACTAAATTATCATCCCATTTATACGCAATTATTTTGACAATATATTAAAGTTAAATTTATTTATGTATGTATATGTATATGGTATGATCGAATTATTTTTCCGATACATTTTTTCACAGAAAGTTTTTACACTGTTTTTAGAAATAACAATACATATTTTGATTTTCTATTTCTAAATTTTCCTAATTTAAACGAAAAAATAAAGGTGTTCTTTTCAATATTTTACACTGCTGTCCGTGGTGGCGTTTAGATAAGCGCACACCGATCACTCGCTTCGCTAAAGCACTATCAAACCTACTACGATATTTCTAAATGATAGAAAATTTTTTTTTTATTTAAAATCTGAAGACTTCAAATCAGTTGTAATTATTTATAAAAAACGAAACTAACGGTTTGCAAAAATGTGTTTTATCGCAGAAAGAAGAACTTGTTTAGCAAGAAAGAAGCAGGGATAAAAGAATGGCACATTCTTCCCAGTGAGAGAGCGACTCAAATTGAACGGTTTTGATAATATTTAAATGGTAGCCGGATCAGAACGTTTTATCAGTGATCTTGAGCATCGAGAGCAAATCTTTCCTTATATCCTGGAACATGTTAAAAATAAATTTATGTATTCAAGATCGGAGCGTACTCATGTAGAACCTCCTCCACATGTGGTCTACTGACTGTCGTCAATCGTCGCACTTTCCATTTGGCTCCCACGTTACTGTTGGCAGTCATAACATTAAGCTCCTGGATAATTTCGTCTATCTTGGAACCAGTATTAGCACCAACAACATTGTCAGCTTCGAAATCCAACGCAGAATAACTTTTGCCAACAGGTGCTACTGAGTAGGCAATAGAAAAGTAAAGTTCTCTCTCTACGAACAAAGACCAAACTCTACAAGTATAAGTCACTCATTATTCCCGTCCTGCTATATAGTGCAGAGGCATGGACGATGACAACATAATTCGACGTTACGAGTTCCGAGAGTTGCGCATTCGCAACTGCGAGTATTTTATTGTAACGAGTATCGCATTCGATTTAACGATGAGCTGATGTGAGTTATACGACCACATTGACATACATACATATGTATGTAGTTCAGCGAATTAAGAGACAGCGGTTATGTCGTCCGAATGGATGAAATCACCCCAGCTGTGAAAGTATTTGACGTAGTACCCGCCGGGGGAAGCAGAGGAAGAGGAAGACCTCCACTCCGTTGGAAGGACCAAGTGGAGAAGGACCTGACTTCGCTTGGAATCAGCTTAAAGCAGGAATAACTGGCGCTATAACCAAGTAAGCGAAGTCTACGCCAATAAAGAAGAAAAACTTATGTAAGTACAATATCTATTATAGTCTTTTTGGTACATATGCACATACATATGTATTAATCTGCTAATATTTGAAAACACTCGTGTATTTTATACAAAGGCAAAACCACAGGTAGGTTTGAATCCATGCATATTTGCATACATATAGACATGTATAATTCTACCGCCATAATAAACAGCATTTTTTTATAATTTGAGTTTGGACTCATCAAATACTTGATAAGATAGCTTTCACTTCTAAACAAAAATAGTCATAGAGAAAACATAGAAGTTGCAGATATGGTCAGGCAGTTTAACTCATTCAGCACTGCAATTAGATGTGCGTGCGAATGTTTGTGTATAATATCCACTGTTTCGCATGGCTAATATAATAATACCGTAATCATCTGATAGTGTTAATGTGCATAAGCACCTCATAATTACGTTTTTTGCCGTTCTTTGTAGCACTGTGTTTCCAAAAATTCAAATGTAACTGTGTAACCGAGTGTGGGTGCCCACTTGACCAGAATAGCAGTGGCCCGAAACGTAAAACTGTATTTAACTAGCCAAGCAAATGAAAGTGTATACTTCAAATTTCGTTAAAACTGGAATGTTTGTCTTAAACAAAATAATATTTCTTTTTATCGCACCCTGTGCATGTACATACAGTAGAGGCCCGCTAATCCGGATCAATTAAAACCGGCCCCTATCCGGAATATAAGGGAATCCGGATTACCAAAGACATATCAGAACTATGTATTAAGAAAAAATATTTATAAATTTCTGTTTGTTTATTATAACAAATAATACACATGTTCCAAAAAAAAAAAACTTAAAACAATGAAGCATAAAAGCGAATATAGTGAATAATAAATATGTGATCTGGATTAGAGAATACGGATAGAGAATGTCGGTCCGGATTACAAGGGACATAATAGAAATTTTGAATTTTTTAACCCTGTCCGGATTACAGTGGAATCCGGATTAGGCCGTGTCCGGATTAGCGGGCCTCTACTGTACTATACACAAGTATGTACTACATTCGAGCGGGTTGATTTTTTTTTAAGAAAATAACGTATGCGAAAAATGTTCTATAGATAATTCTGAAAAACTATGCCTAAGGGCTGTGGGTCTAAAACTGGATTCACACACACACGATTTCACATATCATGAGGTATATCGTGGAGTGTATAAACAAATTTTTTCGGAATTTTTTGATGATATTTGTCGGAGAAATGGCTGGGTGAATGAGATGCGTTTTTTCACTGGCGGATACGATTTCTCATGTTTGGATCATCTGAAACACAAAAATCAATTTATTTTTAAAAATTACGTGAATGGTTATCGTCCCTACTAGAATCAAGAAAAAATGTTGATACATAAAAAAGTAATTAACGTTTTTTTTTAGAATTTTTCCTAAGTTTTTTTTACATAAATTTTGTCATAACATTGTCAAAAATTATAATTGGGTACTCACAACCCGTCGTAAAGAATCGTAAAATCGTAAAATTATACATTTTTACACTTGTTTAAAAAAATTGTTGTTGGATTTCATACAAAAATGATTTTACACATTTACAATTCTCAATGCTATGTTTTCGAATCGTTATAACTTATAACTTTATGAGACTTGTGAAAACCCTAATATAAAAATATTAAGAAAATCGGTTCGACGGGAATCATGTCTGCCAGTTTAAAAAAGTGTCTTTTGTGAAAAACGCGCTTAAAGTTGAGGTGTGCACTCCGAGCGCTCCGAACGTCGAGCGGTATTATTATTTTTTGGCCTTTTTCGAAACCTTCCAATGGTAAAGTGGGTATAAGGAAACAGAAAATGCAAAAAAAAAAACAACTTTTTGAAAAAAGATTATCCTACTGACCCCTTAAGGATATCAACCAAAAGAATATGGATAGAAATATTAAAACCGGATTTTACGCCGAATGAAAACATTATTCTTTAAATATAACTTACGAGATAATAGTATAATAACTTATATTTTATTCCGATCGTTCAGTTTTCCTAACAGCTGTATGATAAGGTGAACCGATCTAAAAAAATGTCTTCAGATATTGCATTTTTCAAGAGACAAATTTCGTGAAGATATCTCGTCAATTGAAAAGTTTATATATTATATTCCGTTCAGGGTGCAAAAAATGTTTTTGGTTTTTCAATGTAAAGTTAACCAATGTTTACAACTAAAAAGCGGTGTCCCTATTTGAATTTTGCTGCTCAATATCAAAATTAAATCTTTTATCGTTTCAAGCACACAACAGCAATGAACAGAACCCGACGATTTTAGTCTTCTTTGTCGCATAGATTCGTTTAATACTAGTTTACGTCCACGGCATTATGGTGATTTGAAAATATTTCACACTTAAATATATACATATACATATGTATGTACATATATCCCATAATGGAAGAGGAAGTTGTGTAAATATTTGGTACGCTTACATATGTACATATGTACATATCATATCTAATTGATAGCTATACAACTTCTCCAATTATATGTCACTCATTAAGTAATAACTTCAAGGGCTTAACCAAAACAATCTAATTGTAGCAATGAGTACCGAAGAGAATCTTATACAACGTACCAAAATATTGCGTAACACTGATTGACAGTAATTCCATTTCAATTGAAAAATGGTTGCGTTTATGAATGAAGCTATTAGCAAATAAGAGCATGTCTTCAGTTAACAAAGAAAGAATTAATGAGCATGATTGTACGCCGGTGTGTGCTCTGGAAATTGGTTACTTTTTAACAAATTCCCGCGCCGAACAATAGCCATTTGTGATACACCCGTAGTTAAACACTTTTTATAGACACACTCAGTATTCACTTACTTACACATACTATTTTTAAGTGCCAAGCGAACGCAATTGGAAGAGTCAAACATGATGAACGTCTTATTTCCACAGTACTACTAAATATATTGTTATAACTATTTTTCACCCAATAGATACACAGGAAATATAGTGATAAACAAGTAAGGAAGGGCTAACCGAATATTTTATACTCTGGCAACTTGCAATAATCATGAAAATATGTATCTTAACGTGCAAAACATCAACCAGAGGACCGGAACCCAAGCACACTCATGCACTGACCGACATATTCGACTTAAGGTTTGTTAAAAAAGCGAAAATCATACATGTAGTATCGACCAGATGTTATCTATTTTTGGCAGTTCTACAAAATATTAACATGTCACCGCAATTCCCTGTCCCACTTACTTAATTCTTTATCTTAATTTTGTACTTATTTACGGCACTTTATAGGTTTTCGCATGATAATAATTTGAGGACGTGGCAGTGATCAGATTACGCCCACCTACAATAACCGCATGATGATGCGTGAAACATATGTATGTATGTGCCAAGTTTCATGAAGATACCTAAATTTTTATTTACAGCCTGCACGGACGGAGTTAGTTTGTTTGGGGTGATACAAACAACCCATAGGTGGCAAAAATTTTTTTGCATGTTACAAGATTATAAAAATTACAATTGAAATCTAAGATACTTAAAGTAATGTCAAAACAAAAAAACAGGTTTGAATTCTACGTACATATATAAGGTCAATAATCGTACTCCTCCTTTGCAATACTAAAGTTTAACCTTATGTCGAAGCATATGTCTAATGGACAGCTTTATTTTATATACTTGGAAGTTCACACTTTGCCCGTTGACAATACAAATTTAATTAACATTTTCAACTTTCGTCCGTCAAGCGATTATGTATCATTATGAAGCAGCATATGTAGCGAAACATTTCATTTACAATAGTTTTTAATGGTTTTCGCCAAATACCGCATACATTGTAAAACCGTTAATGCTTGCAAAAACTAATTATTTTATCACCTTTTTGCAAATATTCAATTTATTTTAATAAAATGAACTAACAGTACCAATGAAAGTAAAATTCAAACTTAATTAGCCAAAATATAGTGTAATTTTCAAAATTGGCCAGAAATTAGTATTAACGATGAGGCATAGTTATGTATACATACTTATGTATATGTATTTTATGTACAGTGCATTCAAAAACTAACGCGAAATGTAAATATCAGGAAGCGACCTCCAGGTATGTTGGAGAAGCCGAATGAAATCTTTTGTTGCCGTTAAAAGTTTTTTTTTATATTTTGGCTTTCCTTAAAGCCCAAACATTCTCTATTGATATGTACTCGGATGACAATGATGGGCAATTTAAAGAAACAATATGATTTTCTTGTTAATTGTTTGTACTTTTCTTAGCCAAACAACATTTAGTATGCTTCGTTAGAAAAGCTGCGTTAAAACGTTTCATATACTGATCGCTGATATGTCTTATTTTCCAACGTGACGGTCTTTAATGTACCGTTTTCTCAACGCCTGGTTAGCAACTATCTGTCAGCTAAGTTCTGATTAACTTAACCAAGACTCATTCTTTCTTATCAGATATTCAAAAAATACCAGCTGCACTTCATAATTTAACAGAATTCACATTTTTCTTATTATTTTTTCCTTAAAATTTTTAGCTGAGTTCTTCTTAGAAATTTATGGTTTATTTAATAAATTAAATAAGGTTTATTAATTTATTTTAATTTACGATCTCCGGCAGCCTGTGCACACATTTTCGCAATTACTTGATTCGCTTGAATACAGAAATTCCAAAACTGGAACTTTAAAAGGAAGGAAGTTAGTTTTGAAATCATTAAGTTCATTTGCCTTTAATGGGTTCAGTTAATTGATTTATCTATGAACTAACGAAATATTTGTTTTTTTATTCGGCAAATGGCAAAAAATGATCGGCCAAAATGGTACATATTTGTTTATTTATTTAAATATAAAAAAATAAGTTGAAGTTTGATTAGAATTACGAAAAAACTTTTTCGATTACCCAATATTTTGTTTTTATCAGCTTCACCTGTATGTGTAAAAATCCAGTTTGTGCAAGCGATAACTTGAGTAATTGAGATGAAACTTGCTTCATACTATATATTTCTTGACACCCAAAAGAGATTCGTATCATACTCGGGCCACTTCCACACCCACTAAACGTCATTAAACGAAAACCTATAAAGTGCCATAACTAAGCACTAAAATTAAGATACCGAACTGCATCCTCAAAATAGTTTAGGATATAAGAAAAGTTATAAAAATTGGCCCCGCCCACCTTTAGGTAAAATCTTATATCTCAGGAACCAGTTTCAACCAAATTGGGTATGTGAGGTTACCCGGAATTTCTATCATATAGTATACAAAGAAATAAAAAGATCTGACAAACGCGTCTACTTTCCATATAACACTCCATCCCAGTAGCAAAATAATTCACTACTGAAAAAAGTAAGCGAGTTGGTAATGGGTTGCGGGGCAAGAAACGAAAAAAAATTCGCTTTAAAATGGTTGTTGTTATCTTCAAGAAATGTGCGAATTTTATTGATATGAATTGGTCATCCGCACAACTGATCGACCCAGCCCTCTGGGTATGTGAGCGCTTCAGTACTAAATTTCATAGGAAAGTTGTGTGACAAAACCGATGCTCTTTTGTTGTTGTTCTTTTCTGAAAATAATTGGTAACCGTTAGTCCTGCCACGACGCCGACAATTGTTGTCTTTCAATTTTAATGATTGTCGTTTTTAGTAAATTTTAAGTATCGGTTGAAAGCGATCGCGTGTGAAGTACTATTAAAAGTTATTTAAGTATGTACAGCAAACGTCATCAAAGAAGATTAATTAATGCCGAAATAAATGAAATTCTAAATATAAATAATTCAAATGACAATAATTATAATCTTAGTGAATGTGACAATGATAATGAAAATGTGGTTGAAATTAACAATGAAAATTTTAGAACTGAAAATGTGAATGAAAGTATGTAGTTTGGTAGTTGACAGTGAAAAATAACGTAACTCGTGTGGCTTTTGATGGTTTATTGAAACTTTTAAATAAATGGCATTTAAATGTCCCAACTTGCGCAGAGTCTCTGATTATTAGGCAGGATTCAATTATAACAAGTGTTTCGCCTGGAACATATTTGCATTTAGGAGTCGAAAAAAATTCTCAGCTATAGCGTCATGGTGCAGTTAAATTATGATGGACTGCAAGACAAGGTGGCATTCAAGAAGTTTGAGTGCCTAAATAATGCCATATATGGTAAATTTTACTTTTCCGTAATTAATAAGTCTTTGTTTTGATACACTTTGTTTATTTTTTTTAGAAGCAATGCAAGTGGAAGGTTTCACTAAAGGCGATTATGAGCGGGAGCTCAAAAGAGCTTTCAAGATGGGTAAAAACCGATATGACAAAGCGGGCTCTTTGAAAAAGCAAAAAGATAAACAAATATAATAAATTAAAGTATGAAAACAATTAACATTGACATTATTTTTAGATGTAAAATCTTAATTATAGTAATTTGTACTGAAATGGATTTCTTTATTATTTCTAATTGAATTAAAAAATACAAAACTATAAGATATTTATTTTGGATTCGTTTTAGTAGGAAATGCGCACAATACATATTAAGGTATGTGAGCCGGTAATTCGCACAACTAATAGATTCGTATACACAGGTATGTGAGCCGGTAATGCTTACAACTGACTAATTCATGTCTTCAGATATAGCTTATAGCTATAGCTTGGTAATGCGTACAGCTGATCGATTTGTATCCCTGGGTATGTGAGTTGATCTGTTCTGAAATTCTTAGGACATCGCTGTGTTAAAATTCAGCAATGAATTCCGCAGTAAGACCCTCACTTTGGCTCTTACCAACTCATACACTACCTATTACCTTTTGCTAGTGGGATACTATAATTCCACTTGCTTCTTTTACTTCCAGTATACAAACACCAATGAATATATCGGATAAGACTTTGCACAAGTAATGCCCTTCAGGTTTTGATATTCTGCCCACAAATTGTCGAAATTGAGCTAAAACTTTTCAAGGACGCAGACACCAAATATCTGGACCCCAGTGCATTTGGTTAACTTTGTAAAATTTTATTAGCTTCACCTGTCAGTTTATATGTATGTATGTATTCCTCATGTGGCTAAATAATAATAAATAAACTAAAATACACGCTTTTAAAGCATTTTAAAGTGAAAAGTTAGAAATAATTCTTAATTAACTAACAGTGAAATTGACCGAAGAATGTGTGATTTTTTTTGTTCTTTTTTTTTGCGAAAAGCACGCGCTGCTTTGAGAGTTTTCGTAATTTTAAATACATATTTCACAATATATTTAAAAATGAATATTTTATATGATGAATTGCATAACTAAAATACATACATATATGATTGCATATATTTTAAAAAAGAGAAACTAGCGTTTATTTGAAACTCTGAAATACACCTAACCTTTTAATATTTCAGAACTTCTTTCCAATGCGACTATGACCTTTGGCTCGTTTCTTTGAATTTGAAGTTATGAGTGCTATTCTCAGCCATTGTCCATACCACAAATGAAAAATATCGGTTTGAGTATTACCGTTGCTATATGTTTCTCCGTTCTTTAAACTCTGATGACCACTGCCCATTCCGCTCTTTGCGCAACGCTCAGCCATTCACCTAGCTGCCACTCAGAGGCGCTTGAACATCATCTTAAGTATGTTATGTACATACATAGTTTGTATGTATTTACACTATTTTACATTGGTGTGCACACACCTAGAAACATGTACTGCTTGTTGACGTGCTTGGTGCTTTTGCGTTGTTGTTGTAGTTGTAGCGGCAGAAATCTCTTAGGCGTTAGCTGAGTGAGCCTGAGTCTTGACTTGCTGTTTTCAACTTGTGGTACTCACCGGCCAGATATCGTGCGCGCATTCGCAGTGGAGCAATGCCCGACAACGCATCACTACGTCGGAATCAGTGTCGATAGAGTCTCGTGCGTTACAAAAATAATATACTTTAATGGTTTTCGCTTGGTGTCTGTGATATCTGCATTTAAATAGTTTCTGAAGCATAAAAAATTGTTTGTAATAAAGAAAAAGGCACATTACATTGTTGGCATTAAAATTAAGGCAAATAAGATAATACATGGTAACAAAACTGACAAGTTTCAAAAGTGATTGTAAGAAAAGTTGACAGTGTTTTAAGAAAAAGAGATACATTTTCAGTGGGTGTTGACTGCAAGCGCTAAAAGTTTATTTTCATATAAGGTTCGCCGAGTCATAGCTGATAATGACCTCTGTAATACCCACTTGACTAAGTCAACGAGCTTACATGCCGTAAGTGCAAATCCACAAATTAATTAGCTGCGCACATACATACACTTTGTACATACATTCATAGGTGATATTAACAAACCTGATACAGGACTTACTCAAATATTGTTACGCTTTCGATTAAAATAAAATAAAAGTGTTATTTTTTTGTTAATAAATTATAGTTAAATCATAAATAAACAAATTTTATATTAAAAGTTTCACCATTCTGTTAGTGTAGAGTGTGTGAGACATCCGTACATAAATATAAAAATTCGAACTACTTTTTGCACTTTGAAAAAAAAGGGCACGATTCCGATTACTTTGGCGGAGGGGTAAAAAAACCGAATTTCCGTATAAATTGGGTATGTGCGGATAGGGGAGCTTCTCCAGAGAAGAAATATCCAAAAATAATATAAAAATAACTTTTATTTTTTAAAATATTCACGATTTAAAGTTCAAAACTTCGCACTAATAACACATGGTATTTCTCTATGTTTCACTAAATTTTTTCACGTTTTCCACTCTGTATATTTAAATATACACTCTAAACATTGAAATAAGTTCATTTCACATTTCCCTTTTATTTTGATATATTTTACCTATATTTTTAATTTAAAAATCACTTAGCACACTCATCGTTGAAAAGGTTAGATTGTTTACAATTATGAGGAAAACGAGCCTTGTTTGTTTGCTTTTTCGCGTGATTCTTTTTCTTTATTAACTATAAGAAAAAATACTTTCTACATATGTACATACATACATATGCATATGTGTAATATGTAATTTATGTGACTGAAGTACTTTCGCGTAGTACTCCTTTCTGCGTTGGCGGCCTTCGGCTGCGCTTTAAAAAAATAAGCCAAGTCTGGTCGAGCGAATACCCGGGGTGACTGAAGTCGCATAGTACTCCTTTCTGCGTTAAAAGAAAAAAAATATATTTAGTTTCGTTATAAAGTGGTTACATTTTTTGGTTCTCTTGCACAGATATTGAAACAAAATTTGAGTTTTCATTATAAACTAGTTAAATTTTGGTTATTATATCTGTCAGCGCTTTCCATTTATTTTTGATAATACGTTGTTTTGTATATAAGGTGACAATACATATATGTAATATTATTATATAATATTACTATATAATATTACTTATTTCTTTATTAAATTAAATAAAGAACATATCCATATGAATGGATAGAGGAATTTTTGGGAAAAAAGGAAGTTCAGCGAATTTCCTTTTTATCACATGGCAGCGCTCCATTTCGTCGTAATTTTTAGCACACACATGGTGTTCACTACGAGTGTAAAATGTAATTTTTAAAATAAAGATTTCTTCGGTAAAAGAGCTGTTAAAAGTGTAAAATGTGGATTTATTTAAAAGCTTATAGTTTAATTTAATTAATTTGAAGTGAAAAATGTGAGTAAAGTGTGTTTAATGTGGTAAAATAGCTTGTTGAAATGTTCGAATTTTATCTCGTAAACTAAGCGTTTGCGGTAGATATAACCCTGTATATTTTTTAATCAGGAGGATTTCCTCTTTCCAACGGTACCTTCAAATCGCGGCGCCAAAGAAATCGAAATTGTGCCAAAAAAAGTTTTGGTCCAAGCAATTTATGCACTCTGTACAGTGAAGTCACTGTATGTATAAGAAAACATATACATCTTTGTACATATGTGTGTACTAAATAACATAATGTGCACTCACAAATCGTTCATGTGTATTTTTGGGCGAACAAAGTTACGCACAGATGCACATTATGTGTATGAACGACGTATGTATGTATGTACATATGCATAGCTGCAAATGTTCACAGTTATGTATATATACTTGTATTTTGCTAATATTTCGTAGTGAAAGTATCTCTAAATATGTTTACCAACAAATATGATTATTAAATACAGAAATTTAACATATTTCAACTATTGTATACAATTTTTATTATTGTATTTATTACACAACTTTTAAATTATTTTTTATGCGCATAAATCAAGAAAATATTAAATGTGAATTGTAAAAATTTGAAATTTAAATTTAATTTGGCTTTGGTCTATTTTATTTTCCAATTTTCTAATTTTTTAACTAGCAATTATTAAGTGTTTATTTTTATCGTTTTAATTGAAAATCCCTAAAATAAGATTTTCAATGTCTATCAATAAAAACTTAACTTATGTAATAAGTTTGACAGCAATATACCATTAAACAGGTATATTCGAGTATTTTCTAGATCAAATTGAAAAATATTTTATATTTACCTTATTGTCATTTATTATTATCAAAACTGTAACTCTTTTGAGTCATTTCCATAAAATTCCCTTAAAATTTTTATATACATAAATATAATAAAAGTCAATAAGTTTTAGCATTTATTTTTAAAGCAAAATTAAAATAATTTTTGACAAATATTTTGTTTTCGGATCAGGTACACTTGCCGTTTGTGTACTTAAATAGGGGTCCATATGTGGCAGGAAATTTAATAAATATCATACTACATTTAATGTCATTATTTTTGGAAAATATAATAAATTTTCCTATTTTTTATTTACCTTCCTTTGTATAGCGAATTGTATAACTGACAGTGTTGCAAATAATGCATTAATTAACAATTGAAGTAACATTTAACTTTCCCAAAAATGTTTAATAAATGAAAATTTAATTTTTAGTCTAAAATATTTAAATTAAAAAAATCATAACCTCGATTGCAGGGTATTTATTTTTAAAAATATATACTTTTCAAAATTGTATGAGGGTGAAATAAATACATACTGCCCCAATATTGCATAATATTTTTGGATGGAGAAAGCGTTTTGGCTTAAATAATTATCTATTTAAATTATAACATTTAGGTTTTTACAATTTTTAAGATCTTTATAATGATCCAATAAAATTCCGAAATTTTTTTACAATCTTATAGAATATTTTCGTTAAACATGATAAAAATGTCAAGTTTCAATAATTTCATATTTTTTAAACTCTCAGTTAATGTGGTTCGAACTAAATATAATTTAAGACAAAAATATCGGATTATTTGTTCAATAATTTTAATAACTCTTCCAAATCATAAGCAGACATGAGATAAAGCGATACAAGTATGTATGAATAAATAATATAGGCACCAGAGAACTGCAACGAGTAATAAATTATTGTTCATAACCGGGTATTGATCTGTTACTCTGTCTGATTTTGTCAGTTCTGTTCGTGTACACGAATCGTACCGTTCGTCTTCAAATCAGCGATAGAGAACAACTTGGAATCACTAGCGATCAGCTTATACCTGATTTTTTTATGAACGTTCGCATCAGCAGAAAATACCCGAAGTGATGCATACTCATGCTTCAATAATTGAAATTATCGACAGCGTTCGGTTTGTATATCATTGCCTAAACACTGATTTACTCGTGCACTTCTGTTCTATTTCAAATACATACGTATGTACATATATACATGTATGTATGTATATATATATGTTATATGTATAATGGAAATTCCATTGAGTACATACATACAATAAATATATGTATATATTATGTACGTACTCGACGGAATTTCCATTGTTTAAACATCGAAAATTTGTAACATGCGAACATTTTCAAAGCTGATACATTTTTTGTTACACATGATTCAAATCAATTCAGCAGAAAATTGTTGTTGTTTGCTGTACTCGTAGAATTACTCGTAGTTTACTCGCAGTTTCTCATCGATTCAAACAATCGTCGCAACGCTATGAACTGACATGATACGATTTGAGCCGAAGCCAGCCATACCGTTTACTCGATCGTGATTGGCGAAGAACAGATTGTTCGTGTTGCATCAAATCAGTGAACGCTGGCGGGCACTCGAATTGATCAACAATGTTGTCTATGATGAAGTAAATTGATTTGATTGTGTTTTTGGCACAAGTCTTTGTTCTGATTTAATCAAACTCGTTGCAGCTCTCTGATAGGCACATATAAAATTCCGAAACATATGTAAATTACAGTCTGAAATATTACTGCACTCACAGATGCATAACCATGTTTGTGAAGTATATAAAGTTTACATAAATAAGCATGTACATAAGTGCAACAAGCACATGGTCGCGCGCCTTGTAGACACATCAGTAAAACAATTTGCTACACATAAATAGTACTACAAAAATAAATCCGCAATAAACAACGGCAAACAACATACATAAATCGATACAGACCACATACAAAAACTAAAGAAATGCACAACATGTTGAGTGAAAATACAAAGCTGCAAGGCTAGTGCTTCAGTTAATACACACAAATTAACGCAACATAGAGTGCAATAATCTCCTCTTGTCGATACTACCAACGATGGTAACTTGCAGCATGGTGGACACTGTGCCCATTTCGAAAATGAATACCGCGCATGCTCGAAAGCCACTAAGCAGCAATTCTTCCGGTTTCCGGCTTTTGGACGCCGATCACTTGGAAACAGCCTCAAGCGTCAGCAAAAATTCTGTTTACAAATTAAAAATTGACCTGATGTTCGATGACACCAGGTATGTGCAAACTAAATATAAGATTTCAATATAAGTTAAATAAATTAAAAGTTCCATATAAAATAAGAATATTCCAGCTAGCGTTAGATGGTAATCGTTCAATAGCCTTAACACTGCAGCTTCGTAGAATGTACCATGACCTGGAAATGTTTAAGTGTGATTCCGTCCTTTATCCGGTTTTTCACATTTGGTATACATTAAGGTGGGCCGAAAATAGTTTTTATTTTTTTTTCTCTTAGTTACCATGAAAATCTCATCCTTCATGACTAAAAACAAGTTCTGGTAAGACCTAAGCTCTTAATATTAATATTAAAAGGTGCCTCATCGACATTTTTGATTTCCCATATAAATAACACAGGAAATTTTGTTTTGTTTGTTTGGATTTTTAATGTACACAAACAAATAATTGGAAAGCGAGAATCAACACTTATTCTTATAGGAAATTTACCGATCTACCAAAAAGGTCTAGAATATTTTTTGGCTGAGTCAACTCATTCAAAGTTGTTCGTAGTTAAAGTCCAACAGAAAATTGTAAAAAATTATTTCCACAATTTTTTATCTTATATTACAAATTAATGGCTAATAAACATTACAAATCATATTTTTCGTAAAACTTATCGAGTGTTTAGCGATGTAACCATAGAATTTTAATAAAATTAATTTTTTAAGTACTTAATTGAAACAAAAACTTTGAACTCTACTCTGTGTGAGTGATGACTTAGAAACATTAATCGTTGCCTGAAAAAAAGTGTGTCCTATTTGCTCCTGACTCTCGGGAATTGTAAATTAATAAGAGCCATTTTTTAGTAATTTTTCGAATGCAAGACAACTTTTTTTTCGTATCTCTTACATATTGATTATTTCAAAATTAAACTAAGATCTTTTTGTTACAATCGGGAAATTTTTGTCGGTGATTTTAACAACTTGCAATAAATATTGCAATTGTTCTTAATTTTTAGTAAGACATTTGTTGTACTTCTCTATTACAGCCAAAAACGTAGACCCATGGCCCGTGTCAGGTGACCCATCTTATGGGCGCGCAATGTAAGTGAACAGCGAAAAACGCTACTCCCTTCTCTCTTTGCCGTAGGATGCCGTAGATTTCCACGGCATTTGGATTTTTGGCATAGCAACGTGTCGGCTGATTGCTCTCTCACAACGTAGGGTTGCCAATCTCGATATACTGTAGTAATTATAAAAGTTGTCTTCAATATGTTTGAAGTTTTCTTAAAATAACTCTAAATCACAGTCGAATGCTATTATTTATAAAAATACCCACTCTCGCAACAAAGTTGCTAAGGAGAGTATTATAGTTTTGTTCACATAACGGTTGTTTGTAAGTCCTAAAACTAAAAGAGTCAGATATAGGGTTATATATACCAAAGTGATCAGGGTGACGAGTAGAGTGAAATCCGAATGTCTGTCTGTCCGTCCGTCCGTCTGTCCGTCCGTCCGTGCAAGCTGTAACTAGTAAGTAAATATTGAGATATCATGATGAAACTTGGTACACGTATTTCTTGGCTCCATACGAAGGTTAAGTTCGAAGATGGGCAAAATCGGCCCACTGCCACGCCCACAAAATGGCGGAAACCGAAAACCTATAAAGCTAACTAAGCCATAAATGAAAATATTAAAGTGAAATTTGGCACAAAGGATCGCATTAGGGAGGGGCATATTTGGACGTAATTTTTTTGGAAAAGTGGGCATGGCCCCGCCCTCTACTAAGTTTTTTGTACATATCTCGGAAACTACTATAGCTATGTCAACCAAACTCTATAGAGCCGTTTCCTTCAGGCATTTCCATATACAGTTCAAAACTGGAAGAAATCGGATAATAACCTCGCCCACCTCCCATACAAAGGTTATGTTGAAAATCACTAAAAGTGGGTTAACCGACTAACAAAAAACGTCAGAAACACTAAATTTTACGGAAGAAATGGCAGAAGGAAGCTGCACCCAGGCTTTTTTTTAAATTGAAAATGGGCGTGGCGTCGCCCACTTATGGACCAAAAACCATATCTCAGGAACTACTATACCGATTTCAATGAAATTCGGTATATAATATTTTCTTAACATTTTCTTTTCGGTTCTCAACCATGCCTTCTTCCAATATAACGCTATTTTGAATTCCATCTGATGCCTTCTCTGTATAATATATACATTAGGAACCAATGATGATAGCGGAAAAAAGCTTTACACAAATACGGTATTTGAAAAATATGTTAATGACGGATAATGAAATCTCGATTATCACTTTATCATGCGAGAGTATAAAATGTTCGGTGACACCCGAACTTAGCCCTTCCTTACTTGTTTTCGTTCACATTGTTCTTAGGAAAACTTGTAATATTTCCTCTATGCAAATTTTGTTGTCGTAGCTCTAAGGATTTAGGAAATATGTATATTAAACCTAGTAGAGGACAGACCTTACTTAAAAAGCTGAATATCTCGAGAAGTATAAATGTTAGCGATTTTCACTTCGAAACTTTTTTATAGCACATAAAATTTCCTACAAATTTGTCGTGTACATTTCTTCTATTGCCCCTGTCATTTACGAGATATATACAAAACAAGAAAAAATGTTAACTTCGGCTGCACCGAAGCTAATATACCCTTCACAGGTGCATTTATTTTAGTTACTATGTATGTGTTCAGTTTGCGTGGAAGCTATATGCTATAGTAATCCGACCTGAACAATTTTTTCGGAGATTACATTGGTGCCTTAGAAAATAATCTATACCAAATTTGGTGAAGATACATTGTCAAATGTGAAAGTTTTCCATACAAGAACTTGATTCCGATCGTTCAGTTTATATGGCAGCTATATGTTATAGTGGTCCGATATCGGCTGTTCTGACAAATGATCAGCTTCTTGAAGAGAAAATGAAGTTTGCAAAATTTCACAAGGATATCTTAAAAACTGAGGGACTAGTTTGTATACATATATACAGACGGACGGACGGACAGACAGGCAGACGCACATGGTTAAATCGACTCAGCTAGACATACTGATCAGATATATATATACTTTATAGGGTCTCCGACGCTTCTTTCTGGGTGTTACAAACATCGTGACAAACTTAATATACCCTGTTCAGGGTACAAAAATGCAAAATTCTTGGAAAAATCGGGCTTAGAGCACCGTACCACCTCGCCGGTGTGAGTTACGACTTTGTTGCACTGGGCACTCTTATAGAGTGAACAATTCTGAGAAATATGCGTCTAAAGTCAAAGCGATGCCATAAAATACCTCTGATCTGTAGGAATTTAAAGATAAAAACTCACGATTGTAGTGTACTTTCTATGGAAAATTTGTACAGGCCTTGGTCCAGTTCTTAATGTTAATATTAAGGGCTAAAATTTTCAGGGAATTTTATTTAGGGTATTTCCAAGGAAATTTCGTGACGGGATTGAAAAAAATTAATAGTTCAAAAAAAAAACACCCTAATGTACATATGTATATAAATGTTGCGAAATAATTCCACATACTTGTACATTACTCGTAAAATAAATACAATCAAATTTGGTATTTAATAAGTTGCATTATATGGTAGGTCATATGTAGACTCAATTAATTTTGTAATTATAGTTTATTCCTGTCTACGAACCGTGCACGAATTGCAGAATTTTCCACTTGGTGCAACGACAAAACAACAAACACACGCAGAAAATTATTTGGAATGGCTGTAAAATATGTCAGACCAAAACCCATGTTTATTTTCGTGCAATGATGTGCTGAACACAATGAGCGCGACATACTGCAAACGACATCTATCAAATACTAAAATACACACGTTCTTATGGACACAGTTATTTTGACAATGCACGACTACACGGCTGCAGGCCGACAGTTGTCGCTCTCGCTAACTTCAATATATTTTTATATTTGCCAACGACAGTAGGGCGGCAGTAGAGTTGACAGTAGAGAGATGAGGTAGGTGATGCCACTAATATGTAAAATGTAAAATTATTCAAAGCTCTAATAAACCTGACGTTATTTTACAAATAAAAACATAAAATAGCTCTATTACGAGTATATCATTTGTTATAAAAATTGATAATTTAAAGTTATAAATTTACCTATTTACTTATTTTTTGCATAAAAAATTTCACTTTGAACAAAATATTAAAATTTCATTGAAGTGCAAGGTATTAGTATGGCCACAACGAAATTGTGTACATGCAAAATGGAGAGTTGTGTTGTCTTGTGTATATGCGGCCATTGTTCTGTTGCTGCCTTCTCACAAATGTTCATGTAGAAGGATTCACAACGCCATTTTCAACTCACTGTCGTGCTGCTGCAGTCTGTCGCGCTCATTGTGTTCAGCACATGACATGTAAAATTATAGTTGCAACCTTGTTTTAGCTGTCATTTTAATTTAGGGTGCGCCAATTCACAATAGTCATTCTCAATAAATTGACCGAATCAGCCGTTCATATATCACTAGATTCTGCAATCGGTGTTCTCTTCACCTTGCCTATTTCGGTATAAGATTTTTGCATTTTGTGTCATTGTGCAATCTTGCCAGAGCAAGAGAATCCCCCTGTTCTCAAATGATGTATTTCTGTCCTAAGCTTAACCGAAACGGCTAAATTTAATGTATTGAAGTGCAAAACATCAATCAGAGGATCGGAATTCATAATGTTAGGGATATGCGATTAAGGCCAAAGTCTAGACTAACAGTGGTTCTGGGGCCTATTTTTTAGAAAATATTCGGAGTATACTAATTTGAAACTTCGGGACTACATTATTGAATAGTTTTTCAATTGACTAGAGCGAAAAAAATTTTCAATTTCTTGAAAGTTCTAGGAGGTATAGGAGGGGGAGCCGTTAAGCGAAAGTTTATAAGCCTATAAGTGCCATAACTAAGCACTAAATTAAGATATAGAACTGTAATTTGGCAAGGGAGAATGCAGTAGCAAGGGGCATGTGTGGGCTAAAAATTAAAAAAAAGGGTATGGCACCGCCCTCAAGTTTGTTTAATGTTCACATCTCCTAAACCACTTAACTTAAATTTGTACCACTTACTTTTGGTAACTTACGCGCAGGTGGTACATTTTTGAACCACAAACATTTTCATTTATTCCAAATGACTCACAGGTTTAAAATGGGTATCAAATATTACAAAGGTTTAATGGCGCCATCATGTCAAATTTCCAGGTGCAGTTTCTCTGTTTCTACCCGTTTTATCGTTAGTGGTACTCATTTTATACCATCGGGAGTTTTGTATTGAAAAATATAATATTTATTTTGCGATCAAGTAATATGGACAAGTGCTGAAAAGACCTAAGTGATGAGGAAATCAGGATTGTGCTGAAATCCCCTCCGACTTAGAATCAATTGAGGGTGATACCGAAGATTCTGCTCATTCCATTTCCGATGCATTTGATTCCGAGGAGGATATACCATTGTCCAATTTATTTCCTCAATCAGCTTTAGAAAATAGTTAAAAATATGGAGCCACCCGATTGAATTATTTTGTTTCTACTTTTTGGAAATTTGCATAGTCAATTCATATATTTTGTGTAATTTAACGGAACAACACTCCCTAAAGCATAAAAGATTTTGGCTTGAAATACTTGTAGTTGAAGGGTTCCTATCAGAAACAGACGTAACTATGGATATGCGGAACAGGCAACATTCCACTATGTCTATCGAAGATAAAGCATCTTTCCAAGAGTATTATAAAGTTGGCAGCAGCGATGGTGGTCTGCAATTTGAACCACACCAATTTTCTAAAATAACGCTATTATTGCTGTCTTCACAAAAATTTTTGGTTTTGTTTTTTAATTGTTTATATTAAATTAAATGAATTTGTTTGTAACGAAAAAAACGTTCTTGACCTTTGAGATAGAAAATTTCTGAAATCTTTTGTCGCTTAAAGAGTTAAGGTACAATAATAAAATTCACTCAAGACAAATCCCTTAAGTATTCCTACCGACACTGTAAAAATAGATGATATGCTACCACAACTCCCATATACTACCTACCTATAATGATTTTCGTTTTCATAACAAACCTTATGAAGAATACGTCAGTCAGTGTGTGAGTTGTATATTTAACAAATTGTGTAAAAATACGTTTTGAAGTACACCTGAGTATGGTAAAAATTAATGAAATTAACTGGTCTCTTTCTGTGTCCCCAAAAAACCCCATGTAATGATTTTCGTTTCTCCTCCTGATTTAATTCGTTCAAGTTGGTTAAAATGTGATATTTTAATGAAACTAAATGGACTAATTTTCTAAAGTATGTAATTTAGCGTTGAATTAGAATAGAATTGGTCCTTACCTGGGTCTAAACCTCATATCCCTAATATATAGAATTACGATTCACTGGTTGACGTTTTCCACATTAACTCAATATATTAAATTTAGCCTCTTCGGTCGAGTTAATATCATATACATGTATGTATGTACATATCAATTTATAAATAAATAACTTACACACCGGCATTACAATTCGGCATACGATTTCTTAGGATAACGAAAATCATTATACTATACATACAGTGATTTTAACTAGTCTCGTCACCTGATCATTTATATATTTATATATAACTCTATATCTAAATGGCACATCAAGTGCTAATTGAGCCCGATAGGGCTGCACTCCTACCTACCTATATCTATCGTTTAGTTTTAGTTGATACCAACCACCGTCAGATGACCAAAACTATTATAATCTGTAGCATGTTGGAAAAAAATGAAAATGTTGATATTATATAGCGTAAGAAAAATTATAACTAGAGAATTCTAATAGTCTCGTAGAGTTATTAGTTATAACGATCCGAAAACATATCGTTGAGAATTGTAATTGCGTAAATTTATTTATGTATACGTTATGACAAAATGTGAGTCCCCTAAATATTTAACATTATTTATTTTTATGATTTTAGATCACACAGCAGACCGGTGTTCTAAGCTGCCCAAGTGAGATCCCTGTTTATTAAGTGGTTAAAGCTTAATTTATCAGAAAATCCCAAAAAAGAGTTCAAATACTTAGTTTCCCCATATATTAAACGGTCAGAGTGGATGTCTTACGATACACATTATTTGGTTGTTTGTTTGTCCTTTTGCACGGAGTTACATATTTAATGTGAAGTGCTAGTTTTTGCAAACAATCAGTGAATTAATAGACATATGAAGAATGCCAAAATTCTACCAAAGTTCTTAGCAGAAGTAGTAAATAGTTAAGCCTACATAACAAGGTACATCTTTCAATTCAAATAAATTGAATACGCAATCGTCTTCTGAAGGAAATTATTGCCATAATTTTGCTTTTGCTGTTCTCACTCGTTTTCTTAAATGGTACTGAAATATCGGATAATGAATATCATACAGATTGGAATTATTGAAAGCATATTTATGAAATTTATATATCTTACTCTACAAACTTATATACATACGTACATATATGGGTATTATATGAATTCATACATATTCGTTAATACACACACATATACATACGTATGTACTTTCTCAATAAATGATAACTGCAATGATTTGTTTATACAGATATGAATTGAAAAGCCCAAATAAATGAATGTGAGCAGCGTTGGTATGAATGTATGTATACATACATGCATATGTATGTCGGTATTCATGTACAGATATATGTATGTGTAGCAGTTATGTCTTCGTAAAGACAGGTAAACACAACAACAACAGTTTTCGAACTTACTGTTACAGTTACTTAATTTCTGAACAAAGTAGAGATGAATTGCACCACCAAATTGGAATGAATACTGTTACCCACCTATTGGCTCTCGGTGAGTTTTTCATAAAATATGTATTTGTTTTCTACATATGTATAATAATCAAATATGTGTTGGTGGACATCTGGTTATGAAGTTTGTTAACATACGAAAGCCAGTTAAATTCATATGCAAGTACACATTGTACGAGTATATCTAACCATTGGTATACAGGTATACATATATTTTAATACCCTCCTTTCAAAATTGTATCACTATTGTATTGCCGAGGGCTAAACTCGGCTAAATATAAAATAATTGCGACAGTATTTGGGAAACTGTTTTACCGAGATATTAATAAGACGTAAAGCAAAGCTAAAAATTAGCAATGAATTTTGTAAAATTAGCAAAATTTTTAAGAAATTGTATTTGCTTCAATTTCAAGGGAATTTTCCATGCCCATTATTAGATTATATTTAAACAAGGAAATTTGTTAACTTTGGTTAACTTTTCATCAAGGCAATGTTCCGGCTCATTCAGTTTATGCTACAACCAGTAACTAAGAAATAAAGAAATAAAGAGTTAATAACTGGTCCGCACTAACAGTATGTAACAGATTTGCATTGAGTGGTATTCTCTTTCCCAAAACTCCAAAAGTGGCTCGCTGGAAAAATATTTAATTTTGAAGGCATCGAAGCTTCGTACTATAGATGTGTTGGAAGACTGTGAAAATGTATTACATCATGTGTATTACTCTGGATCGAGATTATGTCGGGAATTAAAGCCATATTTCGATTCAAAAAATCAAAGAAAACAGGACTTAAAAAAAAAAATGGAACAAATGTTTTTTTCCGCAAAATCAATTTATTTTATTCAAAATAGTCTCCTTCTGCTTCAATGCAGCTTTTTGCACTGTCCAAAAGCATGTCGAACAAGTGTTTAACCTCGTTGGCCGGTATGGCCGCCAGTATGCCGGTGCAAGCCTTCTAAATGGCCTCTACGTCTTAATAACGCTTTCCTTTCATGGGTAAATTCATTTTTCCGAAAAGGAAGAAGTCACACGGTGTCATATCAGGTGAATACGGGGAATGGTTATTGGTTGAAATGTGATTTTTGGTCAAATAATCCGTCACAAGCATCGTGCAACAAACCGAACACGTCGAATAAGACGCACCAAATGCTGCAAAACTCCAAGGTAGAATACCATATTAACGTTTTGGCCGGGTGGAACAAATTCTTTGTGGGCAATGCCCTTGGAATTATAAAAACAAATCAGCATTGTCTCCACTTTTGACTTCTCCATGCGCGATTTTTTGGGTTTCGGCTCGTCCGTCATTTATGTATATCTTCACGACCATTTTGAAAACGTTGAAACCACTCGTGCACTCTGCTACGGGATAGGCAATCACCGCCATAAAGTTGTTTCTACTTAGATCGACATAAATTGTGATTTGATTAAAGAACTACTATTACATAACAATTTAAATTGTCTATGTGTTTATGTGTAGCCCTCTGAGTACGTCTCTCTGGGCTCACAAATAAATTAAATTCGAATGCCATATTCGAACTTTAGTTCCCGACTGTTTGGTCGAAAGGTATACATACAAATATGATCATTAATGCACATGTGTATGTATTTAATTTACTTCAATCGTGCTAATGCGAAAACTTTCAATATTTTATTATCTTGCATTGCTTTGTTCGTAAAACCGTTTCAAAGAAAATAAACAATGGACTGAAATATTTAACTGTTAAACGTAAAAGCTCTCTCGAATATACATATGTATGTGCATACAAATCTATAGAAATCTAGTATTTGGTGAAATGATGTATTGTGTGGGAATAACCGCTGAATTTAACCCAATTTATTAACCAAAGCTTCAAACAGTCCCCAATCAGTTGACTCTCACACGCTGTATCCGCAGCTAAGGTCATTATTATGCAAAACAGATTTTTTCGATTAATGAAAACTCCGAAAACATACATATGTACATACTAACAACAAACATATTTGTACATTTTGGTGTCAACAAACGGTAAAATAATCGTAGAACATTGAGTTTTAATACACCTACATATACATGAACATGTATTATTCTCTCGGTAAAAGTTAAAGAAAGCAAAAGTGCTCGCAGAGAGAGGAACAAATAAAAAGTGGAGGCACAATAAAACTTTTCAATAAGATCTATGCGAATAGTATCAAGTGTAAAAATTATACCCTGAACATACTTTTTTTAATTTTGCCACGAAGTTTGTAACACCCAAAAGAAAACGTCGGAGTTCCTATAAATATGTACTTACATATGTAGGTACATATATGTACAAGTATGTAGAATGTATGTTGAGCTTAGTCGATTTAGAAATTTCCGTCTGTCTGTCAGCCCGTATATACGCCTGAGGGACTAGGGTTTTCAGATATGTATCAATCTGAAATTTAGCACACGTTATTTTTTCTTTAAGAAGCTGCTAAGCCGAGATGGGACCAATATTGCATAACTGTATTATAAGCTGAACGATCAATATTAAGTGTAATATTATATTACTTGTAAGAAAAAATTTTTATTTATTTATTTAATAAAGTATCTATAGGAAATTTGGTATGAATTTTTGTCTAAAGGAGCACTGGGTACAGGTACATACATATATAGATATATACTCTATAGTTAGTAGAACGTAAGAATGCATACATTTTTAGAAAGTAAATATTTAAATATGTATAGCATATGTCTGGGAAAAAGTGAAATGTTATACAATTAGAATTGGTGGCGTTGTCAATAAATGTATTTACATATGTCAACAACATCGGCAAACATTATCTTGTAAAAGTTTTTTATAATTGTTAAGAGGCAAGATTTAGTGATTTTATATGTACATAGTATGTTGTCAATTATGATTTTTTTTAATTTGTTCATAGTTCAAAAAATCGATTTCCCATTCACGGTGAAACGAACTATGTACATATGTACATATGTATGTATATACCACTCGGATAATATGTAGTAGCTTGTGTGTCAAAAATGCCCTCATACATATGTATGTATCTTAAATAAAGATTTTGCAGCTAGAAGCTGGAGTCCCACACATTGGTCAATACATATGTACATATGTGAAATATCGAAATGAAATTCAGAGCGCCTCTTTCTACTAACAATGTGTCCTTGTGCCAAAAAAAGATAATATCCGCCTGACTTTAAACCCTTATGTTGGTCGATATGTGTGATAAAGTGCGTTAAAAAAATAACGTTTTTCTATAATGTAGGTTGCGTTTATTGGAGGAAAATGTTGTAATTATATAAAATACATATAGTGTTTTTTTAATAACTGGCGTTTATTCAATACTTGCTCCAATCTCCCGCGTTTTCTATTTAGCTGAAAAATACGGTTGAAACAAAAGCTTGATGGCTTGATGACTTGTTTCTGGACACTGCCGCAGGAAAATCAACCATCAAGGATTGGTACGCTTAGGCGTGGTGCATGATTGATGGAGGAGAAGGGAAGTTATTCCAGATAGTAGGCACTCTAAAGATATCATATCATTAACGTCTGTTTGGGCATGAAAACCATCTGTGCAAAGTGAGGTCCGCGCGAGCTCTCTTTTTACTTAAAACAACGGTGAGTTGATGATTCCGACCAGTGTTTAGAGATGTCAAGCATATTACAATGTGTGTTCCAAAGCAAACAGGACTTAAAAAAAAGGAACAAATGGTTTTTTCGGCAAAATCAGTTTATTTTATTCAAAATAGTCTCCATCTGCTTCAATACAGCTTTTTGCACCGTTCAAAAGCATGTCGAACGAGTGTTTTAGCTCGTTGGCCGGTATGGCCGCCAGTATGCCAGTGCAAGTCTATTGAATGGCCTCTACGTCTGCATATCGCTTTCTTTTCATGGGAAAATGCATTTTTCCGAAGAGGAAAAAGTCTCACGTTGCCATACAAGGTGAATATGGGTTAATGGGTAAAATGTGATTTTTGGTCAAATAATCGGTCACAATGATGTCCTTCGAATGTTAAATTCTTAAAAATTTTTGGTTGTCAGCCAATTTGTGCGGAACAAACCGATATATAGATGGCGCCATCAGGAGGCGCTAGATTCAAAAAGTCCTGTTTACTTTGCTTTTATTTTTTTATATACATATGTAGATATATAAAACTGCCTTGCATATGTACGTATAAAAACCACCTACTTGACAAAAGATTTCCCAATTGTAACTAAAATGAATTTTTTAAACTGGTATCATCACTATTACTTTTATCACATATACATTGGTGTGAACAAAATAGGAGCAGCAGTCTGGTATTGTAAAGTTTTAAAATGTACTGTTTTCTTATTAAATAAAATTTTTTTAGATACAAGTATAACTATTGCCACCCAACAAAGGTAAATAAAAATAAATATTAATGCGAAACTCTAAAACCTGCAAAATAGGTTTGCCTCTTTTTGTTGACACAACTGTATAATTCCTATATGAAATTTCCGCTCTTTAATTTGTGTACAATGTCAGTATTGCCGCAACCGTTCTACTAGGGATAAAGGGATCTCCAACTTATTCCAGTGTGATAGCGCCTCGAAATTTGCGTTTTTATAACATTTCCCATTATAACCAGATCGGACAAAATAATAATTTTTCGGTATTTAAATTATAATACCCAACATTTATTACGATTGAAAATTACTATATAGGGGTCATTTATTATATGGAGAAACTATTTAAATGTTTTTATGCTATATTATAATAACTGACTTTTGCACATTAAATACTTAATAAGGACATTATGATTGTTAGCTCTCTATTAATAAAAGTTTTTATTAATTTTCCATTGAAAACTAATATTATGACGCATCACATGGCAAAATATTTCATCAAATACATTTATATTTCGTGTTTACTTTAATTATCGTTGCTTTACATTTTATGTAGTGGTCTAGAGCGAGGCAAAAAATCCCTCCGTTTGCATATTTTTTTTTAAGATTTCAACCTGGCCATCCCACGCTTCCAATTGTTAAACATCAAAACCTCCTGAACTTTGACAGCTGATCGAGTTCAGGAGGTTCTGACGTTTAGCAATTGCTCTCTCACTTCCAATGAGAGATAAGTTGGACATCTTTTTATCTCTGCATTCTGCGATGAACATCAAGTTTCGGAGGAATGTCATTGTATTTTTCACAACTTTTTATGCCCTTCCTTCCGTAAACTGCTATTCCTCTCATCTAGCCCTCATTTGCACTTTGCGGGCTAAAAATTTGCCCATCCCTGGACTACGGGAAATGGTTCCTCGTATAGTGGTAGAAGAGGTTGACGAATTGTGCAATTTCGCAAGTAAACTGATGGTGTTGAGCGCAAGTTCTTTTCCACAAATTGTATGTGCCCTAAGTTATTTGTTGTATGTGCGCCAAGTTATTTGTTGTGACAGCTTTAGTGACTGTATGCGTATGCGTAAATTTTCGACAAACTCACATTCGTTGACATTGTGAATATGTATGTTTTTCGGAAAAGAACTAACCAGGTAATCGAAGAGTATTTCCGTAAATCATTTCTGCGGGTATCGCTCTTAAATCATTTCTTCATGAGGAACAAAAACCTAGAAGGATTAGTGGGAGAACTTCGACCCAGTTGTTAGTTATGTAGCATTTTATGGTTGTTTTTTATGATTTATGCCATCGCTCGATAATCCTATTTGACGCTGGGTGATACGCGGTGATACGTAAGTGCTTGATGCCTAAAAGTCTGATAAGTTCTCGGAAAGGTGTAGATTCAAATTGTCTACCTTGATCCGTTGTTACTCTACTCGGTACTCCAAATCTAGCGATCCAATGTCTGTAGCAATTGAAATCTATAGTCTCTATCGTCATGTCTTCGAGCGGGGATGTCTCCTACCATCGGGGCGGAGATGCCCCAACAGTATGGATAACACTTGCCAGTCTGTAATGGTCCAACAATATCCATATTGATGTGGTCAAATTGTTGCTCCGGTAACGTAAATTTTGATAATGGTGCTCTATTGCGGCACTGCTCCTTAGAGCTTTGCTACGGAATGCACTGCCGGCTAAGCGGCAATCTTTACTGAAATTAGGCCACACGAATTTCTCTGCGATCAATTTTATTATTTTACCGGCGCCGGTAGTGCCATGTTGTATACATATGAGGTCGAAAGCTATTTTACGAAACGAAGGAGTTAAGTAAGGGAATTGACTGGTGCTTATATCATAAAAGATTTCTATATCGGTGCTTGGAATCGTAAAAGGTTTAATTAATAGGCTGGAATTCGAATCTAGTAAATCTTTGAGCTCTGAGTCTCCGTAAGTTTGGCGAAGTCGATAGTGCTAGGAGTATGTAAGTATGTAGTCAATATGAGGCATTGTATCTGCTACTATGTTTTCTTCACCGGGGATGTATCGAATGTCTATTGTAAATTGTGCGATAAAATCAGAATGACATATATTGCAATGGCTTGTGTTATTGAGGATGAAAAATTCTCTTCCTTCTAGCATACATACATATGTACATATGTTGTACATATCCGATCGTAAGTGCTGCATCCTGTTTGTGTTTCGGTAAGGCCGTCCACCGTCAAACTGAGTTGCGCCCTGGATTTTAGGTAAGTAGAGTTGCTTTACATATGTAGGTCGTTTTTACATTGTTGAAATACCTATTTTGCTTCAACTGTCGTTTTTCTTGCTACCTTTTATTGAGCTGAATAAGGTCATTTGCCTTTCTGCAGCGCAAGGCAAGAATCTGCGAAAACGTTTACCATACCGAGAAAATGTCGCAAATGACATGCCCTGGAAGGAATGTTGAAATTTTGAATTGCCTGTACTCGTTCTTCTGGGAGTAAGATTCCACTGCTATTTAATTCGAACCCTAAAAATTTAACTTATGGCTGATCTAGTATACTATACAACTTGAACGGTTGATAGCAAGGCCGTACTCGCGTAGATTTTCAAATACTAACTGTAGAAGATGTCGATGTTGATTCATGTTCTCCGATGATATCAAAATAGCATCGAGATACGGACAAGAGAAGTGGTATTCACGGAATATGTGATCTATGAATCTTTGAAACGTTTAACTGGCACATTAACGGGAATTCAAACATGCCAAATGACGTTGTGATTGCTGTTTTTGGTATGTCGTTTGATTCCACAGGAATCTGGTGGTAGGCCCGATGCAGATCATGTGTTGAAAAAATTTCGCAATCTTGCAATGAATGAGTGAAATAGTGCAGATGTGGAAGGGGGTACCTTTCAAGCTCGGGGGCAGCGTTTAGTTGCCTGAAATCCTCACATGGCCTCCACTCGCCGTTTTTCTCCTTCGCTATGTGTAATGGGCTTGCCTATGGGCCGCCACAGATGAAGTGTGGAAAAAATTTCGCATCCTTGCAATGAATGAGTGAAATAGTGCAGATGTGGAAGGGGGTACCTGTCAGGCTCGGTGGCAGCGTTTAGTTGCCTGAAATCCTCACATGGCCTCCACTCGCCGTTTTCCTCTTTTGCTATGTGTAATGGGCTTGCCTATGGCTGCGCGATGGTCAACAGATGCCTGCGTTCAGCAAAATTTGTATCTTGACTTTTGCCAATTTACATTTCTCTGAAGATAAGCGTTTCGGTTTGGAAAAAACTGGTGGTCATTTGGTGACGATGTGATGCGTGACAGTGTGTTATGGTTTTTTGACAGAAAAATTTTCTACGGTGATGTCTTTGAAATCTCTCAACAAATCCTGGAATGGCTGATTTTTGTTAAGGCATGGTAAACTCAAAACTACCTTTTTATTTGTTGATATTGAACAAAGTCTGCTGATGTTTGTAATGAGTTTGAGTTGTAGTAGGTTGACTTCTAAGTTAAAATGCGATAGAAAATTTGCTACTATGATGGCATGTGACACGCGGCAATCATAACATTCCAGGAATATTGGCGACGTAGATCCAGATTAAGAAACATAACTTTTTCGTAAGTTGTTATGATGGACCTGCTGTTCTTTTTGTCGGGGCGTCTGCGATGTTGTTGCGTCAGTGAAATTACATTAACTTCAACTCCCATGTCGATAAGAAAGTTCATTGCGGATTCTTTGTCTCGAACAATTAAGCGGAGTTTTTGTTGTTGAGCGCAGGGACTTCGAAATTTTTCTAAATCGTTACCAAATTTTGTTGTATCAGCAAATCAAACCATTCGAGTTGTTGTTTTGTATGCTGGAGCGTGACGGAAGACGATTTCTGCTTCGTCTTCTAGACCGACGATGGAAGCTATCTCTTTTGTGATCTCAGATAATTGTTGTTTGATGCTGGATTGATTGTGTGGTGCTGTGTGTAGAGTTTCGACCACGTGTACAAGCGCGCATACACGAGCACGCAAGTGCGTTCGATCGGTATGTGTGCGCTTGCGGTTTATCGTGTATGGGCTTGTTCGCGTACCAATCCATGTTCGCGAAAATGTTTGATTTTTTACGATCGGTGCGCGAACATGTTTATCGTGTATGGCGTTGTCGGCGCACAAAATCTCATTTCTCTCGTGTCGCCGAACAGTGCAAGTGCAAGTGCAAGGAAGGGCTAAGTTCGGGTGCAATTGAACATTTTATACTCTTGCAGCTTGCAAGAATTAAAACCAGGGAAATACCTGTAGATGTAAAACGTCAACCAGGGGATCGGAATCTAAGAAATTGTACATATACATATACTCTATATAACTAATACACTGCCCAAAAATTCGGCATAAGATCTGTTAGAAAAACGAAAGTACCTCACATACAATCAGCAATCATATGGAGTAAAGTCAGCCGGATATTCGAAAATTTTTGTAATTATTATAAGGGCATTGGGTCAAGTTTTCGCTCAAAAATATCCATTTTAAGCACTAAGAACACTGTTATGAGCAAAACACACTTTGTAATTTTTATTGAGATAACTCAAATATTGGCCGATATATGCAGCCTAAAGTCACCTGGAAGTTCGAAAATCTTTAGTATATTAGGTATATGGGGGCTCAGGGAAGTATTGGTCAGATTCAACCTATTTTTGACCTGAATTTCAATTAAATATCTCAGACATTGACCCATATTTTCAAACGAAAGTCAACTATAGGTACTGCGGTCCACATATCCGGTTCCTATGGGCTTGAATAGGTTTGGTTGGATGTGGCCAATTTTTGGTCATAAGGTGGCATATTTTAAAAGCATTATTAGGAAGTTTAGTCCCGTTTTATTAATTGCTTCTTGATTCGTGTACTGGTAAGTAAAATAATCAAGTGGAATTTAAAAGTGTAATATATGGGAAGTAGGCGTAGTTGTTGTCCGATGTTGCTCATTTTCACAACATAACATAGGAATATGAAAACAATGGTACGTACCAAGTTTGGTAAATGGGTAAGTCGAGTCCCGAGATATGGAATTTCACCAAAACGTAGGCCACGCCCATCGTCCAATTTTTATCACGGTGCCTATAAAGCCTTGTCATACCATCCCGGCAATAAGTTTTAACGTCTGCATTTAGTTATTGATTTATCGCACTTTTTGCAGTTTTGAACAGTACCGTTATATGGGGGGTGAAGGTGGTTTTCATCCGATTTCATCCATTTGCAAACTATCGGTAGGAGTCCGTCTGTGCAAGCTGTACATTAAGTAAAAATCGCCAAGAAAAGTGAAATCAGACCATAGTCACGCCCACTCGCAATATAACGGTCTCAAAATCGGACCATAACTGCCACCACATAAAGATAATGTGGATCTTAGTCTTTAGAGCGAACTTTTTATCGAAAATATCGGTTAATATGTGAGATATGTTACAGAAACTCATAGCAAATTATTTCCAGTATGTCAAAAAGGGATTGAATCGAATGAATTCTTCTCCTAGCCGCCATATACCTAATTCAAAAATTTTCGAACTTTCTGTTTACTTTATACCGCATATATCGACCAATATGTGGTGTTTTTAAATGAAAATCAGTAAGTGTGTTTTACTAATAACTGTGTATACGTATATTAGGGCCTAAAATGGATAAAATCGAATAAAAACTTGCCCTGACCCCCATATAATTAATATATTGGTGATGGTAAGTGTACCTTAATGAAACTAAGGAAGCTAATTATTTATATGTGACATGTTAGTAGCATATGGTATTGCAAAATGGTTAAAATTGGTCAATACGTCCATTGGTCTGCATTTACATACCTAAAATACAATTTTCGAACTTCCGGTTGGCCATAACGAATTACCTCCACTCCCATAAATTACATATAATCATTTTCGTTCGTTTTCAGGGCATGTTTTCGAGTATACCTGAGAACTTTGTGTTTATCTTAAATCCCTAATATAATGAATTTCGATCCTCTGGTAGACGTTTACCGCATCTACTCAATTTATTAAGGGATCGGCTTAGTGTGACTAATCGGACCGATTTTGTTTTATACATTCTTGACGAATACAAAATGATTTTTTTATGTTTATTTATTGGATGTATAATAGTTAAATAATGGTTAAAATGACACGCAAAGACAGAAAAGGTCCTGTACGATGTCCGCGATTGCGGCCCCATTTTTGTTCTAAAGCAAAAATTTCAAAAATTTTGTTAAGCTGTAGAAAAGTCGCTATCGCGATATGGAAGTTTTATTTTTTTTGTTTGAAATTTGACAAAATGGCGGCGGTTTGAAAAAAAGTATCGACCGTAATAATTTGAATTTCGATTTAAAAATTTTAGAGAATGTTTATTGAGATTCCTTAAACTTATTCTCTTCGCAACAATTTTTATTATACAGTTTTGCCACCAGTATTTCTCTGGATTTGAACTCTGCAAGAGTATAAAATGTTCGGTTACAGCCGGACTTAGCCCTCTCTTGCTTGTTTAATATAAAGTTTTGCTACACCTGAAAGTATTTCCCCAACATTATCAAATTGCGATAGTATAAAACGTTCGATTACATTTAAACTTAGACCTTCTTTACTTGATTTGTGTTAACTTACTTACATTTGTGTTAATACGAAATACCATAAATCTTATGATTAAATTCAAATATTGATTTGTCTCTTTATACCACTTTCTGTAGATCTCTACGCAGCAATCGACTTGATGACACCAGAGGATCACATCGAACTCGTTCCATAATCATGTATGGACGAAGTGAGTTGGCAAGCACAGGGCAGAGTGCTCGATCCATTACAAGTTTGCTGCAGGAATCTACCGAGTCGACGAAAAACCTTGCAACTTCCACTAAAAAAGATGTGCAACGTATGAGTAATAGTGTTCAGGAACAAATCGAGCAGCTTTTTACTGATGTGGCTAAAGATGCCACCAGCAGCTTTACAGTTATATACTTGGGCTCATTACCGCTAAAAGATAAAGTAACTAGCCTTCAAGGGCTTCAGCCACCTCTTCGTGAACTTTATTTAAAGGAGTTGAATACTAAGGTATTTGAATACATATATGTACATACATATATGTAGTTAAATATGTATATAATATATTAGTGAATGAAATAGACTAAGCGAGAATTCATTTTATACAAATCATTTAGAAAAAGTGCTTTGGTTTTCTGGAAATCTGTACA
Organism: Bactrocera tryoni; assembly: GCF_016617805.1. Lineage (NCBI taxonomy): Eukaryota > Metazoa > Arthropoda > Insecta > Diptera > Tephritidae > Bactrocera > Bactrocera tryoni. The sequence continues at coordinate 32,434,871 of NC_052499.1, read as the reverse complement.
ACTGGATTGCGAGTTAAAATTAATGCTAATTATAACACCAACACTCAAAGTGAAGAGAATATCACTCCATTTCACAACATAGCAGTTTGGTCCGCAGTGAAATTCGTTGTCTCAGATAGTGATGGCGGTGCTGCTTTTTTACCGTTGATTACAGATCCGGACAATATTGACAAAACGTCCTTATTTCGTCCATTGGAGTAAGAGAATAGAAAATTTAATTCAGCGTTTTTGACTTAATTAAAAAAATATTATTTATTTTGCAGTGGCAATGAAAAAAATCATGTTCCAAATAATGGGCATTCTCCAATTTTTGCAGTCGTTATGCGGGCCCCCGGTTTGCCAAAGGTTCTAAAATGCCATGCATTCATTTGTAAAAGTACCGAAGATGCAATTGTTATCGCTGCCACATTGTACCAGAGCTTAATGGCCCACGTAAATTCTAGTTCGCATCGAAGCACTAAACGACGTACACCACGTAATCAAAACGGCGTTAGTTGTATAAGTATTGCTAGTAGTTCGGCTCGAACGGGGTCAAATTATTTATCACAATCCCAAGCCTTATCTAATGGTCGGAAAAGTTCCCTGCGTAGTTCTAGTGAAAGCATGGGCGCCGCAGAAATTGCTACACCTCCTAGATCTGGGCGGAAAAAGCGTGGTTCCAACAGCTTTCTTACTTCTAGCAATAATGTTATTAACGAGACGGAAACTACAACTGAAGAACGAAGACGTAAATCTCAAAAAAGTAAACGTGCCCCTCCGGTTCCTAACAGTTTACACTCTAATAACTCTGTACGTAACATAGGTAATCAAGCTGGCATTGCTCTCAAAGACGCATTTTGTGATGGTTGTGGAGGTAATAATATTAGTAACTTTTTTTTACTTGTAAATTCGATAGCGAGTGCTTACTATTCCGAAATTTTAGGTGGCGGCTTCTTATCGGTTGCGGATTCATTGGGTAGTAACTCTAACAGCGTCCTACGTAACGATAATAATGGAGATATACTAACGCGCGTGGCAATACCTCGATCCGGTAGCTTCCTAAACACGGGAGGACTTACGCGGTATAAATCAAGAGCTGCGCGTAGACATTCTGGTAAACTAGGCGGAGGTGGTGGGTAAGTGCCATTTCATTTTCTACTCAAGTAATTACACCGCTTTTTAGAATATCAACCTAAACCATTCTATTATGTGATTGTTTCTTTCTCAACTTAACACCTGTTCAAAGTAACAAAATTTCATAAAACTATGGCAAAGTCATTATAAAGTTCGTGCCACTCATTTTCACCGTCGCTGTTTCAAATGTTATTAGATTCTTAAACTCCTTCCTTTTATCTACTTTTACCGCAGTAATTGGCACAGAAGGTGGGATAATCATATACATATATATTTTGTGCACGAAAATCAAACAAAAGTTTTATAATTCCACAATTGACTCTGTAGATTAATATTTTCTTACTTTTATCCTTCTTCACCGCTTACGCGATTATAGCCGAGTTAACAACAGCGCGCCAGTCGTTTCTTCTTTTCGCTACGTGGCGCCAATTGGATATTCCAAGCGAAGCCAGGTCCTTCTCCACTTGGTCCTTCCAACGGAGTGGAGGTCTTCCTCTTCCTCTGCTTCCCTCGGCGGGTACTGCGTCGAATACTTTAAGAGCTGGAGTATTTTCGTCCATCCGGACAACATGACCTAGCCAGCGTAGCCGCTGTCTTTTAATTCGCTGAACTATGTCGATCTCGTCGTATATCTCGTACAGCTCATCGTTCCATCGAATGCGGTTACTTTTATCCTACTATACATATAACCTCAAAACTGGGGAGTTATTTGATTTCCTTTAGACTATGGCAGTTTTTACGCATTTGTCCATTTTATGGCTTATCAGAAACGATTCGGTCATTATGAATTAGTATTGATGAAAAGGTTTTAAATGTTGTTAAAACATGTGCACAAAATCTAGGATCCATTTAAATTTACTATTGAATAAAATAGTACGAGCATCTGTATGTTAGATGCATACAAACTTGCATCCCTCAATTTAGGACCAACCCATTATTTTCTCATTTCTTTCTCTAATGTCTACTGTTTTGGGCATATGTGGTGTATAATTCTTGATCAACTCCCTTAGTATTCGAATTGTTTGAATTTTATTTCTAGTTCACCACTTGGTTTCAGCGAACTGTTTAATGAATTCCGCTTGCATGAAAACCTTCATTCATTGGACGAAATTCTTTATGCCATAATTGACGCCGATGGTATGTCATTCAACGATCTTAAGCCAATCTACAAAGAATTCCTTATGAAATTGGCGGTAACTCTCACAAAGGATGAACTCTTCCAGCGATCAAAGAATATTATGCGGCGACAAAGGAAAAAAAAGTTGAAGCATCGAAGTAACGCTCCAGTAACACAGGTGATTACAAAGTACTTTAAAATATCAAAGAAACATTGATTATATTCGTGCATTAGTTTACATTTGTTTACAGATACATATGTAAATATCATTTATGCTTATCTATTTTAGAAAAAATCCAAAACGTTTATGTTTGGAACGAGGAGTTTAAAAAAAGTTCTCCACTTAGGCCAATTTAGATCTTGTCGCGGCAAACCAATGTCAAAATTTCCCCCGAATAAAAAAGAAGAAGTCCAAAATCTCAGTAAGAGTAGAGCGCATGCAGTTAAACCATCCGTCACAGGGCAGTCAAATGACCATCAGCGGATGCGAGTAGCAACCAGTGGTTCGGACGTATCGGTGGTGCGCAAAGACAACACCCTTCGTGGGCTAAATAGAAACAGCAGCAGCGGGTACGTAGCAGGTCCTAGAAGTTACTTATCAGATTACAATGATTGCAATTGCAGCTACGTGTCTTGTTCCGAGTGCAGCTATGATTCAGAATCATGCACGTGTACATCAGCGGACCGATGTTACTGCAGTCTACGAACGGATCACGTCGACAGCAGATTACGCCACAAAAGTGAACGAAACATTATTACGTCAAATAATACAACTAGCATCAGCAGACGAAATACAAATAACTCTTCCGGAGGTAATATTAATAGGGATTCCTTAATATCTTGCAAGTCGGATGAAAAATGCTACTGTTCCATGGTGGAAGAAGAGAGTGCTTTGCCCGTGTGTGATTTTACAAACACACATTCGGATACTACGTGGTGTGATACTGATAGTTGTGTCAGCACTAGCAAATGTTATTGCCAACGCAGCCAGCGTGATCGTCAGCAAAGATCTATTCGTGGTGACACGAGCACTCGTTTTTCGCACAAAAGTAGGACTAAAAGTCGAACCACCGCAGAGAAGCTAGCTTTGGATTACGAGCTCTTTACGATAAGCAGTAATGGAAAGTCGGTCCAACCACATGAAGCTTTAAGTGTAAAAAAAAGTGTAGAAGCAGCTGCTATTTTTGCCGATATGAAACTTAGTCAAACAACTGACATTAAAAGCATGTGTCCACCACCTTCGATTAAGTCTAAGACTAGTTTATCGGTAAGAAGTGCGCACAGCGAGCAAGGAAAGAAGTTTGTTCAGTCCGTAAAGAAGCGTGATTCCTCTAGTATCGATCGACGGCACAAACATCATAGTACCGGTGTTTTATCGTCGAGTTCATCCCAAAAATCTCATAGCGCTGAAGATTTATTGGGAAAATTGAGAGCAATGGAAAAAAACTCAAAATCAGAATCGTTGAAGAGTGCTCGCGACAAAGGTCAAACTTTGCTTACAGAGTTTGAAAAACATGGCAGTTTGCATTGTAATTATCAGTCGATGCAAGCTGTGAATGCCTCTTTGGAAGACACTTTAGGGTATTTGCCATAAATCGAAGTTATGATGTATTTAAATAAACTTCTACGTATATTAATATTCATTGTACATATATACTTATGTAATGGAAAAATTCAACTTCTTTGAATTTCGCTCGACACCTCTAAGAAGGAACGATTGCGCGAGGTTCAAACAATTGGCTTCTTAATTTTGTCACATAAAAATATGTGTTTAAATTGTTACTGTGAGCAAAAATAGTAAGGCTTTTAAATTTAAATTTCGCGTGAAAACCATTTGTCGAAATATTTTTTTCCTAGGCTCGTATGACTATGACATCCGTGCACACTTTCACAACGTAATAATCACTAGTGTTAGTCTTTCTGAAGTACATAAAGTTCACTAGGAGACTTTTACGATGAGTGAAATTATTCAACAAAGAATTTCCCTTAAATTTTGTGTTCAGAATTAAATTTCTGGTGCCGAAATGTTCAAAATGTTGGAAAAGACCTTTGGTGATAATTGTTAGTCACTAGCAAGAGTTTTTGATTGATATAAATTATTCAAAGAAGCTCAAGTGTCGTTGACGACGAACCACGTCCAGCACGGCCATCACCATAAACTGATGATCAACACCTCAATAAAATAAAAGAATTGTTGCTTGAGCATCGACGATTAATAGTTCCTAAATTTTTTCGAAAACCGCGTCTCGTTAACGTTTGGGAAACAATGTTTTCCGACTACCAGGCTGTCAAGAAAAAGGTAAAAAATCAAGGTTATTTTGCCAGTTTTCATCGATTATCGTGGTGTGATGCACTCCGAATTCCTTCCAACCGGCCAAACTGTCAACAAGGAATTCTATTTGAGTGTTTTGCGTCGTTTGCACGTAGCTATTTGTAAAAAGAGGTCGGAATTGTAGGTCGACAACTCTTTGTCGCATACTGCATTGGTTCTTCGTGAGTTTTTCGCCAAATTTTCAATCACTATCGTGCCGCAACCACCGTATTCGTCTGATTTAGCTCCGTGTGACTTCTGGCTGTTCAGCAAACTCAAACGACCGCACCGGGTAAACAGTTTTGAGTCAATTGAAGACATTAAACGTTAATCGATACGCGCAATGAAGACTATTCCGAAAAGTGACTTCAACTCCTGTTTCGAAGATTGGGGACAAGGGAGATTACTTTGAGGGGACGACATAGACTTTGAAGAACATATTAAGAATTTTAAAATGATGAACAAAGTATTACTATTTTTTGCTCATAGTAGTATATTATGTGTATAAAAGCATACTATATATTAATGTAAAACGTTAAATGTATAATAAGTAATTAATTAGTAAGCACATTTAAGACAATTCTCTACAGAAGTATTCAATTTATATTATTTTTGTATTTATAAAAGTGTTATACAACTTTAAGTTGAGTTATGAGTGAATTTATAAATGTTTGGAATTAAAGTGTATTTAAGGTTATAATTTTATGTGTGCGTATACATATATCTATACATAAAATACAAGAATATCTGGCTAAGCATTCTTTCAAACTACTTATATCGAAAAACCTTCATTTCGCTTCGCTGTTTCTATGCAATAAATTGGAAATAAATGTAGATTTTGGGTTTTATTTTGGACTCAAGTTTTTGTTCAAATGCAAAATATAGTTTGTGCAATTTGAATGTATGAATATATCAGGAATAACATTTTTATTAATGAGTATGGGAAATTATTTTTTTATTACTTAGGAGTTCTGAACATCACAACGGTGTTTTTAGTTGTCAAATGGCGTCTACCTAACCTAAGATATACCTCAAAAAATAAAAAACGTTAAATTGGGTAGAACCGAAGCTTTAATATCCTTCCCAAATACAAAAGATACGATACAAGCAGTTGATTTTGGACAACAACCTATTCCAAATTTCGTGAAGATATCTCGTTAAACGAAAAATTTGTCCATACAAGCATTTGATTTAGATCGTTCAGTTTTTATGCCAGCTATAGGCTATATCGGTCCTATCGGAGTGATTTATTTTACGTTCGATGATCATTTATATATATATTCTAAAGGTCTCCGGCGTTTCCTTTAATGTGTTACAAACTTCGAGGCAAACTTAATATATCCAGGGTATAAAAAGCAAATAGTGCCTTGACATGCGAAATCTACCCCATACCTTATACATATACTATATGCAGTCACCCACACATAATTAGATTAAAGAAAAACTAAAAGGATGGAGTCATGTGTAGAAGTTCACGCAAATAAGGAAAGTTCTCTGATCGTCATTCACTTGGGAGTGGCCAGAAACGATTCTTTTACATATGGCTCAAGCAGCTCACCACTTCCGGTCTTTGACCAAGTATCCTCTGTGTAACCTAATAATATCCGTTTGATGGCGAGCTAAAGTGAGAGGGCGAAACATCCTTTCCGCAGGGTTGTGCGCTGGGTTTAGGACCCGCCACATAAAAAACGCACCCAATGAAAAGTACAACAAACCTCGGATGAGAGACCCCCATTTTGATGACGACCATGGCAATTATGGATTACGATTTGAGGGCATGCATCTGGAATGTCCGGTCCCTTAATTGGGAAGGTGCCGCTGCCCAGCTGGTTGATGTCCTCGTGAAAATAAAGGTTGACATCACCGCCGTCCAAGAAATGCGATGGACGGGACAAGAACTGAGACGAGTAGGTCCTTGTGGCATTTACTACAGTGGCCATATAAAGAAGCGCAAATTTAGTGTGGGATTCGTGGCAAGAGAGAGACTCCATCGCCAAGTACTGTCGCCGAGTACTGTCATTCACCCCGTCTAGCCACAATCCGCATCAAAGCGAAGTTCTCCAACATATCGCTGATCTGCCCCGCGCCCCACGGAAGAGAAGGACGATGTGACCAAAGATGCCTTCTTTGAGCGCTTGGAGCGCACCTACGAGAGCTGCCCCCGTCACTCGGTGCTACCTCGGACCACTATCTTGTTGCAGCTAAGATTCGCAACCGTCTCTGTGCAGCAAAAAACGCACGCCAACAAACACAAGGAAGGTTCGACGTCGAGAAGCTGCAATGACAACAGACAGCCGAACGATTTTTTACTCGACTTGCACTCTTGCTCTCTGAGAGCACGCGTCAAGATTTTGGTATAAGGGAACTGTGGGACGGCATTTTAAGCTCCTTACGTACAGTTGCAACTGAAACCATTGGTTTTCGGAAAATTCCAACAGATCGTACGTCGAGGAGTGCCGCGTCGCAACGGAAAGAAAAAAGACTGTCTACCTCGCAACGTTACGATCGACCACAACACGTGCGGGATGGGATAGATACCATGAGTTGAAGAAGGAAGCGAGACGCATTTGCAGACAGAAAAAGAAAGAGGCCGAAATGCGTGAGTACGAAGAGCTTGATAAGCTGGCCGACAGGGGTAATGCTCGAAAATTCTACGAAAAAATGCGGCGGCTACAGAAGGTTTCAAAACCGGAGCATACTCTTATAGAACCCCCAAAGGTGATCTAGTCACCGATGCCCAGAACATACCAAAATTATGGAGGGAACACTTCTCCAGACTGCTGAATGGCAGTGAAAGTACAACGCCAGGAGAAGGCGAACCCGATTCCCCAATCGATGAGGATGGAGCAGACGTATTCCCGACCATAAAGAAGTTCGAATAGCAATTACCCGTCTGAAGAACAACAAACGATTGGAATTTAAGTATGCTCTGCCCAATCCACAAAAAGGGACCCCACAATCTGCGCCAACTACCTTGGGATAAGTCTTCTAAACATCGCGTATAAGGTTCTATCGAGCGTATTGTGTGAAAGATTAAAGCCCACCGTTAACAAGCTGATTGGACCTTATCAGTGTGGCTTTAGACCTGGAAAATCAACAACCGACCAGATATTCCCCATGCGCCAAATCTTGGAAAATGCCTGTGAAACGAAGATTGACACACACCACCAAAAGCTCCGTCAGTATCGGGAAAGACCTCTCTGAGCCATTCCATACCAAACGAGGTTACAGACAAGGCGACTCCCTATCGTGCGGCTTCTTCAATCTTCTGCTGGAGAAATTAATTCGAGCTGCAGAACATTATCGATCAGCTACAATCTGTTATAAGAGAGTACAGCTGCTGGCGTAGTTAGATGATATTGACTTCATTGGCCTCAACACCAGCGCCGTTAGTTTTGCTTTCTCCTGACTGGGCAAGGAAGCAAAGCAAATGGGTCTGGCAGTGAATGAGGGCAAGACGAAATATCTCCTGTGTACAGATTAAGACAGTCTTTGCTTAAGTCTGTACTGTGAGAGTTCACTTTTGACTCTGGTTTTCTTTATTAAAATTTCTTCCCTCAATACATTTCTTAATTCTAATTTCTTAAATATGTATATATGTATATGTGTGTATGCTTAGTGTGCATACACATGTGTAAATATGTATTATATTTTTATTGCATTTTTCAGATACCAACGCATTGATATTTTATAGTTTTTTAGATTAGTGCATCTAACGCACTTATACACATACGTACACACGCTTGATACTTTCTTATCTGTTGCTTGTGTGCATTAATATTTCGAGTATGTATATTTTGTATTTTAATATTAGTATAATGTATACTCTAATTTATGAGTTTTCTTTTATGTGCAATGATTTTCACATTTTTATGAGCAAGTCTCATATTACAATTTTGTTGCTTACCATTGCACGTGACATTTAGTGGACTGTATATACTTTTTATTTAATTTATTGTTTACATGTATATTTTTATGTATTAATGTAGTTGTGTCAAAAATATAATTTTGTATATATAATTCTATCTTAAGGTTACAAAACTTTCATGTTCATACGTATCTTAACTTTACTTGTATATTATGTTTTATTATTAATATTTTTTAATTATGTCTAACTGGAAGTTCAAATGGAGCAGTCACAGTTCTTGTTACACATTTGGATCTTATATATAAAATAGTAATGATTAATGCTATTATCAAAACTAATGTTAGCGAAACGTGACCACTTACGTGATGAAAATTTATACCTTTTAATTTTATATTTTCTGTTTTGAGGAGTTCTATTTGTTGTTTAAGATGTACGATATCTTTGGTATTGTTTATTAATGTTGAATCAAAAGGTTTTATAAGATATTTGTCAATATCTTTAACCCAAGAAGAGGATAGCAATTCTTTTTTAATTTCAGATTGTATATGATGAGATGCTGTTACAGTTACTCCTTCATGCCGGACTGTGCATCCTTCTCTTATTGTCATAATGCCTTGACTAGGGATTTCTATATGCATTTGTTGATTATTATCACATTCTAGATATATCATAGCTTTGCTAAATAATTTGTAAAGCTACCGATTTTGAGAAGATAATTTTATCCAAACGTTTTCATTTGTAGAAGGTTTGAAATCACATGCTTCATTTTCTTATTGTTTTAAAGCTGCTACTTCACATGAATTATCCGTCGCTGATTTCCAAGCTAAATTTCCAGGACATTGGTAATGATTCTCTGAGTTAGTAGAACATTTATCTAGATCTACTTGGTTTATAAGTGAATATTGATTCAAATCAAACTTGTATATTAAATATTCTGCCTTTATTTCTGGAATAATCATATTCCCTTTCTAATTTATTGGAAGTGGATTTGATTTATATACGTTTGACGGTTCATACGATATTAAGGGAATTTCTAGGTTTATGACTAGCCGTGAATCAACAATTAAACCTTTAGCAGTCATCGATTTATAAATTTCTTTTAATTCGTTACCCGATTGTCTTCCAGGTAGTATTAATTTGTGTGGTAGTTTGTTTCTAATAAATTCAATTTCTTTATTAAGTTGCGAAGGCTTTAATAGTTTTGGATTTATGCGACCATGATTTATGTCAATTAGAAGATTAATTATTGAAGTTTGGATTTCTTCACATTCGTCCATAACTATTCCTATTGAAATGGTTAATATTTGAAACATCAAGGTCATTCGTTCAGCATTTTGATCTTTTATTAGTTCGTTATAAAATTTATTAAGTTGTTGATTCATTTTCTCAAAAATTACGGTTAACTTCATCTGTTGTCTTTTTTAATATATTTATGGTAGAATCAACTACCGATGTCTGCCTTTTAAACAATTTTGCTATATCTTTTTGGTTGTCGAAAATATTTCTAATATTTGATTCCATATTTTCTCGGTCATCAGCATCCATAATTCCGAATAATATATGGTAAATTAAACCAACGAATTCGAATGGTGCTCGCTTTTTTCTATTTTGTTTTTTCATAAACAATTCATTATTTGCTTTAAGACTATTATATTTGTCATTTAAAGTTGCAGGCATCTTCGTAATAGGTCAATATTTTGCATTGATTTTCAAGTCTGTTAATAAATTCTTGTATTTTATGCATCCGATCATAATAAGTACCTAATTCGTAATAGACTATTAAATTCCATTTTGAATTTATTATGTCCATTTTACTAATCGGTTCCAAATATATTGCTGTATTATTTTTTAGTTTAGTCACTGAAGCTCCTAATTTAGATGTATCATTAATGTATAATGACTTAGTTTGTGTTGCTAGCATGAGTATCGTTAAGAACCACATCATCAATTTGCTTGATTTACTCGGTCGTTCTGAGGTTGCAGTATTTTTTGTTATTCTCGAAATCAGCAAACTTGTCACATGATTTGCTTCCTCTGCTCTACTGCTGTTTGTTACCTCCAGTGGGTATAATTTGTGAACGGGCCGTTTAAGTACGCCATTTTGTAATTTTAGAGTTACAACTCTTATATTTCCATCCTTTCCCGGATGAGTTTCAATAATTTTTCCTCATGGCCATTTGGCTGGATGAGTTTCTTCATCTTTAATAATAACTATTTGTCCTTGTACGAGATTAGCTTGTTTGGTTTTCCATTTCATGCGTTGTTGCAACATTACAACATATTCGCTTTCCCATCGTTTCCAAAAGTCTTTTTTAAGTTTTTGTATTAATTTCCATCTATCTAATGAACCTATTTGGTTATCATTAATTGCTTCAGAATCTATTATTGGACATCCTATTAAAAAATGGCCAGGCGTTAAAACGTCTATATCGCTTTCACTATCTATCGCACATAAAGGTCGTGAATTCAGTATTGCTTCAATCTGTGATAGCAAAGTAATCATTTCTTCAAATTTCAATTTAGTTTCGCCTATCACTCTTTTTAAATGATATTTCACCGACTTCACTCCTGCCTCCCAAATTCCTCCGAAGTGAGGAGCTGCCGGGGCCCGAAATGCCATTGAATTTTATCTGCTTCTAATATGGGAGCTACGGCTGAATTATTTTTGATTGCCATTTTAAAATCTCGGTCTAATCTTCTACAAGCTCCGACAAAATTTGTTCCATTGTCCGAATATATACGTTGACTTTTACCTCTTCTAGCAAAAAATCTATTCAAAGCAGCTAGGAACGCTTCGGTTGTTAAATCACTTACTGCTTCTAAATGAATAGCTTTTGTTGCCATACAAACAAATACAGCTATATATCCTTTAAATGTTTTTTGTCCTCGTCCTTTTGAACATTTCATATGAATCGGTCCTGCATAGTCTATACCAACGTGTGTAAATGGAATTGACATAGATACTCGGAATTCTGGAAGATTTCCCATTAATTGTTTTGCTACTTCTTTGCGGTAACGTACGCATCTACTACAAGTTCGAATTGTCTTTTTTATAGAATTCTTCAATCCAACAATCCAGTAATTCCTTCTAATCATTTATTCCATTAACTTGTACCCTCCATGTAAAGTTATTTTATGAATATTTTCAATTATCAATGATGACAAATGTGACTTATTTAATATTATTGGGTGCTTTTGATTAAATTGAAGATTTGAATTACCCAATCTACCTCCTACACGAAGGATTCCCTTATTATCCAAAATTGGATTTAAGCTTGCAATGCTACTTTTATGATTAATTTCTTTTTTTATTTCTAAACTCTGAATTTCCTCTCTAAATTGTAATTTTTGCTGATATCTTATTAACATTTCTTCAGCTTCCTTCATTTCAGATTTAACTAAGTATTCAGGGCATTTTTTCCCTCTTATTCTTTTTACAAATCGCAAAATATAAGCTACTATCCTTATTAATTTGCTTAAACTAGAATATTTAGGTATTACCTTATCCAAGAAATGTAATTCCTCTGAGGTTGTCACATACGTTGCATCGATTTGAATAATCTTCTTTATTGGCCAATGATGTTCCTCTTCTCGCAACCATTTTGGTTCCTTCCACCATAGATCGTGTTCTATTAGTTTGTTCGCCAGTACCCCTCTGGTTGCTACATCAGCTGGATTGTCTTTTGTTCCAACGTGTTGCCATTTTGCATTGGAAACAAGTAATTCGGTTTCTTCTATTCGTGTTCTAATAAATCTGTCTTTACTTTGGCAATTATTTATCCATGCTAACGTTATAGTTGAATCGCTCCAAGCAAATATTTTCATTTCTCTGTTGATGACTGTTTTTATCCTTTGCAGCAATTTAGCAAGTAGGTGAGCCGCGCATAGTTCCAGTTTTGGTAACGTTTTCTTATTTTTAATTGGATTCACTTTAGTTTTACCAGCAACAATTGTTATAACTGAACCAACTTTAGTATATACAACTGCTGCATAAACTTTCTCTTAAGCATCTGCGAATCCATGTAGTTCAAATTTAAAGTTGTTTTTAGTTTCAAACCATCTAGGAATTTTTATTCGTTTTATCTCTGGTATATGCTGCATAAACTCTTGCCATTCTTTTGTTAAATTCTCGTCAAGTAACTCGTCCCAGTTGAGTTTCATCAACCAAAGTTTCTGTATAAATAACTTTGCTATAACGGTTGTTGGTGAAAGCCATCCCATTGGGTCGAAAATTCGCGCTAAATCAGACAAAGCTTGTCTTTTTGTAACCAGCTTTTGCGTTGAAAGATTCGTATTAAATCCAAACATGTCTTTGGTAGGATCCCATTGAATACCCAATGTCTTTATTGTTTCGTCTTCTGCTATTTTTATTACTTCATTCGCGTTATTTACCGGAATTGTTGCTATGATTTCACTGTTGTTTGACATCCACTTCCTTAAGTGAAATCCATATTTTTGTAGTTGTTTCGATATTTCATACTGAATGGCCTTACATTCATCTATTGAATCTGCTCCTGTCATTAAAAATGTCAAATATGTCTCTTTGAAGTCTCGGTCCTATGAAGAGGATGTCATTTAAACTACTTCCATTTGTAGTTTTTGCAGACGCATCGAAAACTACTCGTAGTTTAGTCGTTCTACTGTCTTCTCGAATCACTGCTTGATGTGGCAAATAGTATTTTCCGCATTTATTTTCACTTGCTTTTTCCATGTAGCCCATTTCTGAATATTATTTCATAAACATGTTTTCTTAACTCGTCATTCGTAGCGAACCTTTTTTCAAGATTAAGAAACCTCGCCATAGCTTGTTTGCGAGAATCGCCTAATTCTTTTTTTTTTTGTTTAAAAGGTAGATTGACGACAAATCGATTATTTCCATTTCTTACTGTTGTTTTTTCAAAAATTCTTAGGCATTCATCATCATCTGCTGTATCTGCTGGAGTTGTAGTGTCTTCTATTTCCCAAAACTTCTCCAATGTTGTAGTAACCGCTGCTAAAATTGTATTGTTTTTTCTCGGTTGTTGTAAAACTCCCGACAATATCCAGCCCAATTTCGTAGCTTGACCTAGTATTCGATCTTTTTTAAATATACCTTCTTCTAGTATGTCGGCATATATGTCACTTCCAATGACAATATCGATTCGATCTAATTTATTGAAATTGGGATCAGCTAAAGTGTAGTTTTTGAATTGTTCTATATCCCATTTAAACGTTTTGTCTGGTTGAGCACTCGCTAATTTCGGCAAAATTAGTGCTTCGACATTGTACGCCTCGTTGCTTAGGAATCTCGGCTTGATTTTAATGTTGATTTTAAATTTGGACACTCCCACTGTGGTATTTCCTAAACCTTGTAGTTCAGTTACTTCTCTTCTTCTTGGTAAATGAAGTATTTGAGATGCTTCTTCGGAAATAGTAGTTTTTTGTGATCCTTGATCGATTAGGGCTCGCAATGTCACATACTCTCCATTTGCTGCCTTCATCCTTATCTGTGCTGTTGCTAGGAGTATCGCCATTTCCGAATGTTTCGTCATCATTGTGGATGATGTTTTTGTGACATTTTCTTCACTTCCTCCTTTTCCTTTTTGGAATACATTGAAGTGCAATAAATTATGATGATTTCTTTCACACTTATTGCACTTCTTTTTATTATTACATTTTCCTTCATATACGTGATCAAGGAAAATGTAGCATAACTTGTTGTTTGTTATGAATCTTCTTCGATTCATGGTAGTCAATGTCTGAAACTTTCTGCATTCACCAATTTGATGCCCAGGAACCTTGCAGTATACACAATGTAGGTGTTCGCTGTGGTTGCTTTTGATTGTTCCATTTAGTTGGTTTTCTGTCGCGTATGCTTCTAGAGCTTGATATTGCTGTTCCAGAAAACTGAAGACGTCATCTAGGCTTTGTATATCCCCTTTTTTTTACGTTTTGCTCGTATAAACGTAGACTCTTTGCTCCAGCTTTCGAACCACTATCCGAGCTTATGATGGCTTGTTCGTCATTTCCAAATTTAGATTTAGCCCTTTTAAAGCATAAATGCATTCTTTGGTGGTATCTAACAGCTGCTTCATGCTTTGTGCACTTTCTCCATTTGCTGTCGGTTGATCAAGTAGTCTGTCTACTTGTGCTGTAAATTGTAGCCTTCTATTCTCATACCTTTCCTTGAGAATTTGCCAAGCAGCTTCATAATTTATTGCTGTTATTGGTAGATGTTGAATTAATCTACCAGATTCTCCACCTAATGATGTCTTCAATCGGAGCATCTTTTCCACTTCTGTAAAGTGCTTCGAATCATGCACCAAACTTTTAAAAAGATCGTGGAAGATCGTGAGATTTCACCGTAAAACATCGGAATTTTAATTTCCTGCAGTTTTATATTGGAATACATTGTTTGTGGTGAATTATAATTATTTAATTTCTCCGTTATCCTTTCGATGATGATTTTGTATTCTTGACGAAATACATCTATTTGTTCCTCTATAGATTCTTTAGTTGTTTCAACTAATTTGATATTTTGAGTTTCAAAATATGATTCTTCAACATTTTCAAATTGTATTTGAAGCTTGGTTTTGAATTCTCTCATTTGCTCGAGAGAATCCAATGCATTTCTTCTTATTTCATCCATCGTGCTTTTGAGCATTTTTGCTCGACGTTGATATTTTCTTTCAACGCCAGACGCGGCTTCAGGTGGTGCGACCTGAATAGTTTGTGGCGTAGATTCTATTTGCCACATGCTGCTCACTGCTGAAACACCTTCGGCAGTACTTTGAATTCTTAAATTCTGAATAGAATTCTCCATTGTTTGCATCACATGCTCGAAGTAGTTCTTCGCAATGTATTCCTCAGCTTCTTAACTCTTCTTAGCCATTATTTTATTATGATTTGCAGTAAACTCTTTCATAACAGTCTGAATATGATCCATATATTCCAGACATGAAGCCTTTCTTATTTTTCCGCTCAGGATTTTCTGCTCCTCCAACGCAGCTAGATCTCCCAACTCCTTCTGTCGTGTTAGCAAATTCTTCATATTTGCTTCTTTATAGATGGTTTCGTATATATACATATATTTTTTTTTTGCACTGTTCTTGTTGTTATAGCCACAAGGACGCTTTTAAAAATTTTTTTTTTAACTTTTACTAAAAGTAATTTTTATAAATGCGGGTAGTCTTTGCTATTCCGGCTTACATTTATTTTTACTTGGCTAAGTAATGCTCTTTTTTCTTTTAAGAGGCTTCTAGTACTTGCAGTAATTTGCTCGATTCTTTTTCAAAAAGAGGATCGAAGGACCAAATGTGACAGATTAAGACAGTCTTTAAGTTAAGTCTGTACTGTGAGAGTTCACTTTTGACTCTCGTTTTCTTTATTAAAATTTCTTCCCTCAATACATTTCTTAATTCTAATTTCTTAACTATGTATATATGTATATGTGTGTATGCTTAGTGTGCATACACATGTGTAAATATGTATTATATTTTTATTGCATTTTTCAGATACCAACGCATTGATATTTTATAGTTTTTTAGATTAGTGCATCTAACGCACTTATACACATACGTACACACGCTTGATACTTTCTTATCTGTTGCCTGTGTGCATTAATATTTCGAGTATGTATATTTTGTATTTTAATATTAGTATTATGTATACTCTAATTTATGAGTTTTCTTTTATGTGCAATGATTTTCACATTTTTATGAGCAAGTCTCATATTACAATTTTGTTGCTTACCATTGCACTTGACATTTAGTGGACTGTATATACTTTTTATTTAATTTATTGTTTACATGTATATTTTTATGTATTAATGTAGTTGTGTCAAAAATATAATTTTGTATATATAATTCTATCTTAAGGTTACAAAACTTTCATGTTCATATCTTTATGAACATCCTGACATCAAACAAACAGTCGTCGCACTCCGAAGCAGAATAACTTTTGCCAACAGGTGCTACTTCGGACTGAGTAGACAATTGAGAACTCTATTTATCACTCATTATTCTCGTCCTGTTATATGGTGCAGAATCTTGGACGATGACAACAACTTATGAGTCGACGTTGCGAGTTTTCGAGAGAAAGGTTCTGTGAAAGATGTATGGTCTTTTGCTCGTTGGCCACGGCGAATATCGCATTCGATGGAACGTTGAGCTGTATGAGATATACGATTGACATAGTTCAGCGAATAAAAAGACAGCGGCTACGCTGGCTAGGTCATGTTGTCCGAATGGACGAAAACGCTCCAACTCTGAAAGTATTCGATGCAGTATCCGCCGAGGGAAGCAGAGGAAGAGGAAGACCTCCACTCCTTTGGAAGGACTTGACTTCGCTTGGAATATCCAATTGGCGCCTACTTACGAAGAGAAGAAACGACTGGCGTGCTGTTGTTAACTTGGCTATAATCACGTCAGCGGTGTCTACGCCGGTAATGAAGATGAAGAAGAAAGAAAAACTATAATTTCCATACGAAGTTGTCTTCGCATTTGGAGTGTTGTGATACATATCGCACACTAGCTACAAAAGCGTCAGAACTCAAATTTTTTCAAACAGTTTGATATTACAATTTGTTCAAAATTGAACATGTTCATTGCTTCAAAAAGGCGGAATATATTAATATACTTAAGTATATTTAGAAATTTGTATATTCTTTACAAATCTTAAATAAGATAAGAAATATTCTAGCTATTGTAATAAGTTATACAGTCCACATAAATCAGATAATGCAGAGGCAATACAAAACATACATAAATTAACACATAAATACACATGCATTTATATGCAACACACATACATATGTATATGAGGCACGTATGCATTTATATGCAATACGCATGCACTCAAGAAATATAATATAAGCATATTTACGAGGTGTGTTCAAAAAGTATCACGTGTTTTGGATCGTCTTCGATTTTTACCTATTCAAAAAAATGGATCAAAGAACCTGTATCAAATTTTGTGTGAAAAACGAAATTAAGTGCGCGGATGCATTCCAAATGTTGACTGTGGCATACGGAGAAGCTACCTTGGACCGAAGCAACGTTTATCGGTGGTACAAAATGTTCTCAGAAGGCCGAAAAGATGTGAACGACGAAGAGCGTGCCGGACGCCCGAGCACTTCAACAACAGACGAAAAAATTAATGAAGTGTAGAAAATGGTATTGGCCAATCGTCGAATCACCGTTAGAGAAGTTGCTGAGGACCTAAACATATCGATTGGCAAGTTATGCGCAATTTGCGCGAAGCAATCCGCCAGAAACGCCCGGATTTGTGGAAGAACAAAAATTGGCTTTTGCACCACGATAACGCCCCTGCTCACACATCGTTGCTTGTGCGCGACTTTTTGGCCAAAAACAACACACTAATGATGCCGCAGCCACCGTATTCCCCAGACCTGTTCCCCTGTGACTTTTTCTTGTTCCCTAAACTGAAGAGGCCCATGAAAGGGCGACGTTACTCTTCTCTGGACGAGATAAAGATGGCATCGAAGGAGGAGCTGAAGAAAAAATGATTTTTTGAAGTGCTTCGAAGATTGGAAAAACCGTTGCCATAAGTGTATAATATCTCATGGGGATTACTTTGAAGGAGACAAAATAGATATTCATGAAGAAGTAAATAATTTTTGAAAAAACACAAAATTCGCGATACTTTTTGAACGCACCTCGTACTTAGGTTTGAGCAATTGATTACAAATGCACTTGTGCACTTGAAAACATCCCAAGCCATGCAACATAAATTATATGACAACACACACACACACACATGTATTGTATTGCATAGTTGAAAACAACCCCATGTGGTGTGCCGTACATATATATACATATGTTTAATTAGATAACTAAGAACTCAAAAATAGTATATAAGGTTTACAATTTAAAAATAAAATCAGAATGAAAGATTTATCACTCGACGAAAGGCTGTTTGAATTCCCTCCACCAGTGGTAAGGTTGACAAAATCTTTGTTGAGTTTCAAATATAATTCAAACAATAATTATCAATCCTTCAAAAAAACTTTCGTTGGAAGTGTTGTAAAACTTCAACTTCTTAAATTTAATTTCGCCAGTTAAATTTGGTCGAATAAGCTCTCTGCCTAAAAAATAAAATTTATATATGTACATATATTAAAATGGAAAAATATTTTCAGAAAAGAATTGTACATGTATTATTTATTGACAATTTTCATTAGCCTGTGAGAAAAAAACGTAAATTGTTTAAGTCAATTTCCAACCAGACAAAAATTTAAAATCCTGTAAAAACTGATTAGGGATTGCCCCGATGTAAAATATATGCACAGTGGACCTAAAAACAATCGGAGGTAATAAAGACTTGATAAATCACGGAAACACCAAAAAAAATTTAAGGATTCGAGAGCAATACAAATCCCCAGAGGCAAGAAGAACATAACTGAAGCTGAACTATGTTTAGCCGCTCATTGTGCTAAACGCAACGTTTCTTTTTCAACAATGGATCACTTGTTTCTGCTGATAACCGAAAGTTTCGATGATTCCAATATTCCAAAGAATATAAAGTGCGGTCGAACTAAAAGAACATCATCAAATTCCAGTTTGATTTCGTTTCACAACTAATTCGCGAGTTAAGGAACATATTCTTTATAATAGTATCTTATCAAAATATCCTTAATAAATAATCATCAAAACAACCTTATCTTGGAACAATAGAAGTGCAGCATCAGTACAACAAACAATAACAACCCAAATAGTTATTTACTACCAAACAACCAGCATCTCAAAAATATAAGTAGCAGTAAGGTTTATGTAAACAAACCTAAACAAACATATTATATATGTATAAACAAATAAATTATAAATAGAAGTAAGAACCGTGTAATAAGTTAGTCCTAAGAGTATTAATAAATAGGGCACAGCTCAAAAATATATTATTTTGACTCATTTTTACTTCATGTCAAAATTAACTCGCGGTATTCATTTTATATTTGGGGAGATGAGAGTACAGACTGCTCAACGACAAAAATTTGAGTTTGTTTCAAAATACAACTCAAAGAAGACATTTTTTTTTTGTATGTATAGATGTAATAAAGAGCGATGCTTAATTATAAAAAATTGTTGCTCAGTTTCGGTGCGGATGGTGCAAGTATGATGACTGGCACAAAAAAATTCATTGCGTAATGCACGGAAGTGTGTTAAGTTCTGCGAGCTTATGAAAATTTTGGCATTATTTTTCATTCACGAAGATGCAGAAAAATTTGATTTATTTATTATAAGCGCATAAATAAATCAAATTTTTGAAAATGAAAGTTTAAATAATCCTTTATTCTAATTGAATTTGAATTTGCTTTTTCTTACCGAGTTACCCTTAAAAGCTTCAACAATTTATCAATTGATGAAATCTATTTCGGGGCGGAAATTGTATTCCTTCTCGAACAAAATGAAATTAAAAAAAATGTTGATAAAGAAATTTTAAAATGAATAGAGTTGCTTGCACCAGAAAATGTAATTTAAAAAGAAACGTATCAATTGATAAACATTTTAAATGTTTTCCTACTCTTAGATATGAAAATATACCAGTGATAGATTCTGAATGGAGGGAATTACTTCAAATTAACTTTCAAAAATATAGCCTTAGTTCACAAAGGAGCATTGAAAGGTTTTGCGCTTTTATTTTAAACTTAAAAAAATGTTGAGATACTTCACTCCCTCACTTAAAAAATATTGTTTGGAATATATTGACGTAACCGATTTCAAAAGCGAATATGGAAAGAGTTCCCTCAAATTAATTTAATTAAAAAAATTAAAGTAAAACTTGTAACAAGCTGGAAATTAAAATTTTAAGTTTAAGAAACTAAAAACTCTCCAGCCTCGATTCAATATAAGCAACGAAACTTTTCACTCACTTTTCGGCAAAACGGGTCCCAAATTCCAGGAATTGTACAAATGTGCTTCTCAAAATAACTTAAATGTCTTATCTGCTGGCAGACACACATACTTGCCGACCAATCCCAGTAAAATTCCGGATCTAATTGGCATCACAATTTATACGGGCATAAACCCACAACATCAATAAATTTCCAATAATGAAGATGGGAGCTCAGATCATTCCGCTCTCATTATCAACATAAATATGCCTGCCTGTACAAGGTCGAGGACAAAATCAAGTTATAAAATTATTAATTAATATAATTTCAATATGTTGTCAATAAATGTGTGGGTCGGATCCTGATTGGGACGTTGTTAACCCAACAAGAATACTGATGGAAAACATATATCCCACAAACTTATATAAACCAATAATTACAAAAATACAATAAAATACTAGTACTCACCAACTTCACAATATGTCAAGAACATTAGCATAACTATTAATTAACCTTTCAGCCGATTTCGAAACAGTAAAAATATAATTATCACAAAATTCCCTACGAATTATGAAATAGATGTCCAATTATTCACTCTATTTTGGCAAATGAACACTTGTTTACCATTTAAAATACCATTTGTATGCACAAATACCGTTAAGAATGGTACAAGCTACGAAATGGGACTAACTTAAACCATTTTAACCCTTATGTGAGCACCCAGTTTTAGCCACGTTAATGAGCACCCAGGGTACCCTGGTACCCATCACTATAATAAAACACTTTCGATGTTTGGAAGCGAACGAAATTATGAAAAAACAGGGGGTTAGAATCGACATTATGAACTATTATTCGAACAATTTCGAATACTTTGTCGACTCAATCGAGCATTTAATAGAGATAATAATTGGCATTTCGTTATGGAAGATCATCTATCACCTCATCAATTAGGATGGTGAGCAAAATTTTGTCCAATGATATTACGACTTTCACCGTACGGGGAAGATGACCAGTGAGTCAGAAGAGAGTGAAGCAGAGGACACAGCCGCAGGTGTATCGACTATAAGGGAAGAAGCAGATATAGAAAATGGCGATGAACACATTGCAAAAAACAGAACTGTCTGGTGTAAGAAACCGCCTGAAATTCGACAAACTGCTTCTCACAAAAAAAAAGTGGCCCTGCTAGATCTACAGAAATATTGTTAGGAGATAAATTCAGGACTATAATCTCAGTTGAAATAATTGATTTTATTGTTCGCTATACTAACCAGAAAACACTAATCGTCTATAAAGATTATAACGCGCAAAAACCTAATTCGAATAGAGTTTGGCGTTCGGTCACTGTGTAAGAAATGTATTTGTTCATTGGAATTCTCATTTGCTCTGGCGCCAATAATACTATATGTGGAAGAGTAACTCGTATCCTCTTTATCTTTATCCAACACATGCCAAGTATGTACAGAAAATGATAAAGCTACTCCTATACGTGATTTATGGACAATGTTCAATGCAGATTTGGGTAAAGTAAAGTACGGAAAATTATACTTATCGTAGGCACACAAAATTCACACAGTACATTCCTTTGAAACTCGAAAAAATGGCATGAAAATTTGGTGGATTTGCGATATTGAAAACGCTGCCAATGTTCGAGAAAAAAATTAAGGAAAGAGAGTAACAAAAGAACTTACAGCTCCGTTCAAAAGAAGTTTCCGAAATATAACAATGGAAACTTATTTTACGACTTTGCCTCTTGCTAAATACTTACTCCCATGAAAATTGACAAGCACTGCTACATTGAAGAAAAATAAACCTCATAAGTGTATAACGAAAGTAATATGTCCTGCTTGTGCTGAATAATTAATGAAGATTTTAATAAATTTATGTTACGAATTCATGTTATTAGTTATTTATTATCCCAAGTTATATAGTTAAAACATTTATCTATATTGAATCTCATTTACAGATGATTGCATTGTTTTTCATATAGTGGGTACCCGGGTACCCGGGTGCTCCCCGCGAGTTACTTAATTTCATACATAACTTTCAGCTTCATACAATTTTTTTTTCCATTTTGAATACTGAAATAGCTTTGTTGGAAGTTAAATCGCAAGGATTAGGAAGCTCAGTTCGATCAAAAATTATTTCACCGAATTGCTAGAAGAAAAGTGTGGTGGTGGGCACCCGGGTACCCGGGTGCTCACATAAGGGTTAAGCACTTATTCTCTACGCTAGGTACCTTTAAACATACACCGGGACACACACGTCCCGTTCGGATCGAAAGGGTTAATTCGATTGCTTCCATGTTGTTGATATAATCGATGCATAGTTTTATAATGAGCATATATTCTATTTTCATAATCTGAGGCATATGGTTTTTTAATAAAGTTTGCGAGGCCCCCTTTTTTTTAAATTGATTTGGGCATATGGAACACAAATCTGGCACTGCAAGTAGAACGTAGAACTAATTCAAAGATATCAGTCGAAAACAGTCAGGTTGATCCCAAACGCTCCATGGTACATCAAAAATGTTAATTTAAACAAACTCTTTAAAATAAATATGAAGTGCGAGATTCATAAACTCCGTCCGAGATATCTTAATCGCCCAAGCTGCCACCCCAACATACACGCCATTAACCCACTAAACAAAAGTGAAGACACCCGCGGGTGGCAACGCTTCATCCCTTATAGCCTTGAGAGACAACAGTGTTAATCCGGATTAATCAGATCCAAATTTGTAGGTGACAGATGGCAGCTATGCGAGTTTGAAACTCTCGTAAACAGCTGATTGTCATTTTTATAATATTTTCAATGAAAATGGAAGAAGATAAACATGGCGGTTGTTAGCCGATCAATTGTTACAAAACCGCACTATAACATAACATCATAACATAAAACTTGTTTTATTATTGAAAATTTAAAAAATAGCTGTCAGTATTGCTTGTTTTTGATTCACAATAGATTCAGATTGGCCATTTTTAACATTGCTGCCAACGAAAATACAACTAACTCTCTAAAATTTTGAGGATTAATTGGGAGTTAGCAAGAGAGTTAACTTCAGTAACTCCTGAATTAATCGGCATTAATGCAGTATGTCGAGGCTATTAGACTTACCATTTAGATCTTAAATTGAACTAATTCAGTTCTAATTCAGTTCAATTTATGATCTAAATGGTATATGTAATAGGTGTAAGTGTAAGCGTAAGTTGTAAAGTATATGTAATACTAATTTAAGTGAATAGTGACATATAGTAGAAATCTTATACTTCAAATGCTTTTAATGTATTTAATGGATAAATTGCAATTTTATTATCAATGCCAATCTTTAAATATAATAACATTTGCATATTGTCACACGACAGATTGTAAATAATATGAAAATATAAAAAAAAAAAATTACAATATACATATGTATAAATAACTAGTCTAAACCCGTGGCTCCGCTCGCTTTTTGTTGTCAAGGATATCATTTATCGTGAAAACAATATAATGGAATAGTTAAATTGGCAACCTACATTTTTTACTGACATCGTAAATCACTTAAGGAATAGTACGAGTAAATACATAAATATGTATGATGTAACAACATCTTCACAGTCTCTGCATCTGCATCGTATATCGTTACACATCTGTGATCAAATTGAAAGGTGAATTTTGTCCATTTCGTCTCCTTCAAAGAAATCCCCTCCCGCTACAATACACTTATACCGACGAATTTTCCAGTCATCATAGCACTTGGAAAAATCCTCGTCGTGATGGCATCAGACGCTTGTGAAAAGTGGCTGTCCGAGTTTTGCGCAAATAAGTAGGTAGGCTTCTGCGAGGACGCATATTTGAACTTAACCCGATCACTGTAATACATTTTATAAAGCATTGAATAAAGAGCAAAAAAGCGGAAAGGAGATATTTGACAACCTTATACTTATTTCAAAGAGAGTCTGCATTCAATGCTGCTGAAGAAGAACTCCTTCCGTCATTGGACATACTAATGTTAGTACACATATGTATGTATGTATGTATATCGTATAGCAATAAGCTGTTATTATACTCTTGCAACCAATTGCTACATAGTATTATAGTTGTGTTCACCTAACGTTTGTACGTAATAAAAAAAATTCGAGTTCGTAGATGGGCGTAATCGGTCTACTGCCACGCCCACATATCACCATTAACCGAAAACCTATAAAGTGTCATAACTGAGCACTAAATTAAGATACTATAAAACTGTAATTTAGCACAGGGGATCGTAGTAGCAAGAGGCATCTGTGGATAAACAATTTTGAAAAAGTGGGCGTGGCTACAGTAACGAAATTCGCCCAGCATGAGTATTACAAGAACTCCTACCGATAGTGTGAAAATGGATGAAATCGACTGAAAACCCCGCACACTCACCATATAACGGTATTGTTCAAAACTACTAAAAGCGTGATAAATCAATGTGAAAATTGGACGATGAGCGTAGCACCGCCCACTTTTTGGTGAAATCCCATATCTCCGGACCCGCCCAACAGATTTCGACAAAATTTGGTACGTTTTCATGTTCCTATATCACGTTGTGAAAATGAGCAAAATCGGACAACGACCACGCCTACTTCCCATATAGCACAATTTTAAATTCCCCTTGATTCGTTCGGTTTCCAGTACACAAATCAAGAAGCAATTAATACATTGAGATTAAACTTTGCACAAATAATACCTTTAGTGTGTGCCACCTTATGACAGAGAATTCTTCAAATCCAACTAAAACTATTCAAGACTCTAGGTACCGAGTATGTGGACCCCAGTACCTATAGTTGACTTTTGTTTGAAAATATCGGTCAATATGTGCGGGTCAATACTTCTCAGAGCCCCCATATATGAATCTAATATAAAGATTTTAGAACTTTCTGTTGACGAAGTTTAGTTTTTGAATAAAGCTTTTTAATAGAGCTTTTATTGTTGTACCTTAAAAATTATGAAAAATATTGCTTTTTAGTTTACATTTGTTACGATTTACATCGTAAGGTATTTCCCTGTCTTTGGTTAATGCAAGAGTATAAAATGTTCGGTTGCACCCGAACTTAGCTATTTCTTACTTTTTTTTAATTGCCCTTTATAATCTTTTATGAATTACTTACTTACTTGAGCTCAAAAAATTATACGAAAAATAGAGGGATTTTTATTGTCCCATTGTACTGTACATTTTCAAAATAAAATAAATTTAAATAAAAATTAACTTAGTAAAGGTCAAGGCTCATAACAAATTAAAGATAATAGATGATCACGTATAAATAAATATTATTACACACGTATTGAATAGTTTATTTGATAACGAAAGCTATAAGTGTACATATACATATGTATTATATTGTGTAAATATTTTAAAGCGTTGTGATTCACATAAAATTTTAGTGGACAATTAGCCCAGCAGAAAATTGAATTATGAAGAATGTTGACCAATATTTCGGTAGCAACCGAATATAGAAGAGAGTTGAAATGATAAGAGTCTCAACTAAATTGTATTTGAAATGATGGAAAAATATATGTGACCCTTGAGAAAGCCAGGAACCCAGCTAATGAACTTAAACTTGTAGTTGGTTCACGAATGTGAAAAACTATACCAAAAAGGATGAAATAAAATATAAATATACACAGCTATTATAATATGTACATAAGAGTATGTATGTGTACATAAAATTTTTACATATTTGCAAATAATTCTCACTCAGAGGAAATGACGTAGGTTGTTGTTCCTTATTCGTTAGAAAAGTAATGAATTGCTCTTTAACGTATTACTGGGTATACGCATTTATAAATTAATATATTGTGTTTTCGTTTAGGTAAATTTTAAATGATTTGACGAATTTGAATTCAGTTCAATTCCTGAAATTCAACTAACAAGATGCCTACCTCTGCTGATAGTGTTTTCATTGCCCGTTCTGCCGGTATATCCGCGGAAGGGGTACGAGATCAATACGCCGACGGCAAAGCGGCTAAAGTTTGGGAAATATTTATTGGGGACAAAAATTCACGTACAGAAAATTATAAAAATTTCTTAATTGAATTACTTCGATCAAAAGGTTGCAGGCGGATCCTCGATGTAGCGTGTGGAACGGGGTAAGTTCACTTGCTTACTTGTTTACGCATTTACAAAAAAAAAAAAAATAATCATAAAACTGATGATCTCACCGATATCCAGTGTTGACTCAATTATGTTGCTGGAGGAAGGCTACGAGGTGGTTTCAGTGGATGCCTCCGACAAAATGTTGAAATATGCATTGAAAGAGCGCTGGAACCGACGTAAGGAGCCAGCTTTCGATCGTTGGAGTAAGTCGCTTTAATCCACAATTAAACTAGATAGAATAGAATATTAAATATTTTTCCAATAGTAATTGAGGAAGCTAATTGGCTGACCTTGTACGACGATATTAAACCAATTGTTGGCGAGGGATTTGATGCTGTGATTTGCTTGGGAAATTCGTTTGCCCATCTTATGGATGATAGTGGAGCGCAGCTCGACCACAAACAAGCTATTAAAAATTTTCAAAAGTGTCTTAAGACTGGTGGAATATTATTTATTGACCACAGAAACTACGACGATATCTTAGAAACGGGAGACACACCAGCGAAAAGTATATATTACAATGTGAGTACTTATGTATACATATACGAGTGTTTTTCGTACGTTCAAGATATTTTATCATAACTATAATATATCAATTAGGAAATTTTATTGTCCTTCCTTCCTTGAAAGACAAACACTTTATCCATATATATCCTATAGAACGAGGTGTCGAATACAAAATTCAATTTAATGCTCACTTATTAATAAGAACTAATTTGCAAAATATTTCTTTTCCTAGTTATTCATAATTCGAAGAATCTTAATGTAGTATTTACACGATCTAATACTGTCTTAATAATAATCTGTTTATTAATTTATAAATCACGTCGGTAATTAATAACGTGAACTCTGGCTTAATTATTTATAATAACGCAAACAGTGTAGATTTCAAAAAATACATACGTGCTCATTAGATTATTTACTCAGAATTAGGTATGTAGTAGTGAATGTTATTTTTTAAATTTATTTTAAATATCTTGTTAGTGTTTTTTATTATCGGAGTTGGCAACGCAGAAAATGTTGGGAGAGATAACAGCAATGCAAATAAATACTTATTTAAATGTTTTAATATCGAGATGATAATATGAAATGACCTGACACAAATATTTTATTTTGTGGTTTTGTTTTAATTTTAATATTATTGTATTATATTGCTTTAATTAGTCGTGATAAACTCGGGCATACATTTTACCTTACTTTAATGTGGGTTTTAGGAATATTCATTCATTTCTTTTCTGAGTATACTCCAGTATTTCAAATAATCGTTTACTTATTAATTGTTTAATTTTATTTCAGACAAGTCATACTGCTGACATTAAAACCTCTGTCCTTTTGTATTGCGGAAAACCTGCAATGGTTACCATGGACTACCAGATTGAAGGAAAAAATTTGAGCAGCGAATTTCGGCTTTCGTACTACCCACACGCTCTCCAGAATTTTACCAAAATACTTAAAGAAATTTTTGGAGAGAAATCGAAACATAAATTATATGGCGATTTCAAAGAAATACAAGTTGAGAAGAAACCCGCCTTTTATATACATCTTATTGAGAAACAATGAATGAGTTAAGGTTTCTTAAATGCTTTTAAATTATATAACTTTACGTCGCCGTGTGTATGTGTTATCTATTACCACCTTAAATATTAATTATATTATGTACAATGTATTTGTAAACATATTTTACTGCACTTTTGTAACAAAGACAAAAATTAATTTTATTTCTATGCAAAAAGTAAGAAAGGGTTAAGTACGATATTTTCAGGTGGTGGTAAAACTTTAGATTTTATTACAAAATGTTGGACATGAATTTAATATTCGTTATTTGAAAAATTTGTAAATTGATTATAAAAATATTTGGTATCTTATAAATCTATAACCTATAGATCACGCTTTATCCTGCCCTTTGCTTTACTTACACAATTCACCAAATCAACATGAACATTAGTGCTGTGCGAAGGTACATACATACGTTTTCAGCATTTTGGCGGAGATTAATTTATTGGTGCTAGGAAAGTCTGTATTGATTATATTAATTTGCGAAATTTCTTAGGTATGTCCTTTGACCATATTTTTATGCTTTTATACTTTGTGTAACAAGTTGGGACAGTATAAACCTTTCGTACTCATGAACTCCTAAAAGGGAATCTTCTTTTAGTGAAAAAAAAAATAAATTATTAATTTACAGACAGGTATAGAATATAGATAGTAGCTGATCAAACTAAAGTCCTTTCCAATTTGACAGGATATCTTCTCGAAATTTACATTGATTATTGTACGGCACCATTATCTTCGAACGTATTGTTCTAATCGAACCACTATAGCAAATAGCTGCCTCACAAACTGGCTTATACAAATCAAGATAAAAATCTTTATAAATGATCTTAGTTTCTTATTAAGTAATCTTAATTCGACTTGCAGGTGGTTTCAAACAACGTTGATATAAGAAATACACCTGTGAAGGGAGTCAACGAGCGGAATTTAATGTTTTTTGTTTGTTTTTCTCTGCTATGTATTATATGTTAAATGTATTATTCTCCTTTTTTACTGGCGTAGACACCGCTAACAACAGCACGCCAGTCGTTTTTGCTATTTGGAGTCAATTCGAGATACCAAGTGCAGCCAGGTCCTTCTCCACCTAATCTCTCTAACGGAGTGGAGGTCTTCCTCTGAATCGAAAACCTTCAAGGCTGGAGTGTTCTCTTCCACCTGGACAACATGACCTAGCCAGTTCAGCCGCTGTCTCTTGATTCGCTGAACTTTGTCAATGTCGTCGTACATCTCATACAGCTCATCGTTCGATCAACTGCGGTAAGGCCAACTCATCAGATGATGTTATTTTCCATGCCTCCGGACCATGTACGTTGGGAGAAGGGGTGTGTTGGATTGGGAGTCCAAACTGGAACCTGTTGGCAAGAGTGATTCTGCGTTGGATTTGAAGACTGATATTGTGATTTGTGTTAATGCTGGTTTCAAGCCAGACGAAATTATGACTGTCAACAGTGACGTGCGAGCCAAGTCCCGAAAGTGGTGACTGTTTGTTTAATGACAGGATATACTTATGTATTTGGTCTTGTCGTCGTTCACTTCCTTATCCAATCATATAATATTATCGGCGTACGCCAGAAGCTCTACATTCTCATAGAAGATTGTACCTTCTCTATTTAGCTCTGCAACTCGTATTACTTTCTGCAGCAATAGGTTGAAGAAGTCACAAGATAGGCCCTTCTCTGAAACCTCGTTTGGTATCGGACGACTCGGAGGGGTCCTTTTCTATCCTGATAGAGCTTTTGGTGTTGCTCAGCCATATTAGGTTCGTGGAGATACCATATTCTGACATAGCGGCATAGAGGCAGTTCCTTTACGTGCTGTTGAAGGTGGATTTGAAATCGTCGTAGAGGTGGTTTGTGTCAATCTTCCTTTCACAGGTCTTTTCCGTGATTTGGCCCATAGCCAAAATCTAGTCGATAGTAGATTTTCCAGGTCTAAAGTCACACAGATAAGGTCCAATCAGTTTGTAGACTCTAGAGGTGTTTCCTCCTCAACTTTAGTATGCTCTAACCATCAGCCGCTACATCACCTTACGTTAGTCGCCGCATCCTTTCGTAGAATTTTCGGGCTGTACCCCTTTTGGCCAGCTTCTTAAGCTCTTCAAGTGTGGTATATGTATGGGGCATTAATTCAACCAAAGAAATGAAATTTTATAATACATATTGAACAGGTTTTATGCAGCACGTTCACTTAAGGTAGCGACTCCAATCCTAAAACGCGTTTTTCTCAGAATGGTGTTTTTCAAACTAAAAAGAAGAGTTTGAAGATATCATTTGAAGCTTTTATTTTTATTTTTTGAAATCTTCTTATTTTTTTACGAAAAACTGTCGAAAAAAGTGCCAAATTCGATACTTTTTGTTCATCACGGATACGGAATAGAGCCAACAAAATGTTTGAAGATATTATGTATATGCGAATAAAGTAAAGTATTGAATCGTTTTTACTCATCATCTCAAAGGTTGACCATTTTTTCGATAAAAAAATATATAGCGCTGAGGTCTTATGTAATATGGGAAGTAGTACACTTTCGCCCATTTTCAAACTGGAGCATAAGGATTGCATTACACCCCTTTTTTAAATCAAATTGGTCGAGGAGTTGCTGAAATATGCAACTCCACCTAAAAGAGAGCGATGCAGCATAACCATTTTCCCAAAAGTTTGTTTGATATTTCTTTGGTACTTTGTAAGATGTGTATGTATTTAGTGGTGTGCCATTATGGTCCATTTTTGGCAACTGCAGTACTAACATCTTTAGAATGCCAATAAACACGCGCACCAAGTTTCATCAAGATATCTAAGTTTTTCTATTGTCATCCCGATAATTATGAAATATGTTACTCTTTATCTAACTTGATTAATTTTAGGAGTTACAAACAACCGTTAGTTGAACAAAACGACTACACTCTGTGCAATGACTTCGATGAGGTGCGTCGTCCATTCTTATGACAGTTGAGTCAATACTCGGATTTTTAGCACACGACGAAATTGTTTGGAAATGTTTATGACAGCTACAAAAACAACTAAGTGTCGAAAAGAACGTGAAATTTGTCAATTAGTTTCATATAGCATTGCGATCGCTCAATTCTTTGAATTTTTTGAGGTCTATTAATATTCTTAAATTAATTTAAATAAAATAACAATATTTATAGAAATTTGATTCAACAGAACTTATTTAGGATTTATTTTAACTCAAATGATATTTTTTATGCAAAGTGACACCGTAAATTTAATTATAGTACGCACATATATTAATTCCATTATTATTACACGTTTTTACTTGTACATACATATTTAGGTTACGTAAGCGAATTACATCTGTCGTTTATGAATTCTGATCAGTGGCGCCTGCTTAAGATTTAATGTTATGTTTTCGACAAAATGTAAATTATTGTACTGAAAGTCGGTAGTGAATCTGAAATTTCTTACAAGTTTAGACACGGCAATTTTTAGCGACAGCAATGCATATTTAGACCCTAAAAAGAAACATTTTAATTACATCCATTCAATTAATAATGAATCTACTGAAGTTCTTACCAATACAATTCCGTATACCTTTCGTAAAGGGTATATATGCGTAGGGATGTTTGCTGTCTATATTTGATGGCAAAAAGTTTTCAGGATTAAAGAGGTGAGCTTCCGGTCCCCAAATATCTTCTCTGCGTTGCATATTAAATATATCTATTAGAACTTGAATCCCCTTTGGCAGAACGACGCCATTGCTTAGTTTCGTGTCTGAAAGTAGCTGTCTTCCCACTACTGGGACAGTAGCCATTACACGCATCGTTTCGTCAATCACCATGCTAACATAGGAAAGTTTTTGTATGTCCGAATAATTCATTTCGAAAGACCCGCTTTCAGGCCACAATGATGAGACTTCTTCAAAAGCTCGCTCCTGGCATTGAGGGTGCATTGCCAACAGAATTAAAATGTGCTTTAAAGTGGTTGCTGTCGTTTCAAACGCCTGCAGATTAATAAACAATATTTATTAAAATATTCAACCTATGTAAATACATAAATAACTTTTATGTCAACCATACCCCGAAAACTATGACAATTGATTCATCTTCAACATTTTTACGTGAAAATCTTCCTTGTTGAAGTAAGTCAATAGCTCGATTTATAAAAATATTGCCATCAAGCTTCAACTGATCCGGCAAAGTTTTCGTGCGTTCCGTAATAAGCTAAATTAAAAACATCGCATCATTTATTTATGTATTGTATATGCAATTTTATAAATGGTACGCATGTAATTAATTACCATATACATACATATGTACGAAAAGGGAGCTAACGTGCGAAAACTAGTTTTCTGGGAAAAGCTGTTAAAAATAATCGTCAGTTTCTCGTTATCTCATTAATTTTTCTCCTTTTTTTTTGACACCTAAGCCCCCTTTCCGTAGACCAGGTCACATATAGATAAATACTCGTTTGAGTCGATGTACTTACATTGCCTATGAATTTGCGAATAACCGTTTTAGACCTTTTATATTGCTCGTAGTCTCCTAAAATCCAAATCATCGCTTTCATGCTTAACCACGACAATGTACCCATTTCGGTAATTGTCTCTTGAACGCTTAAAAACCATACAAATAACGTAATAATATAGGTACACATGAACATATTTATACCATACATATGTTGATTCTGTGGTTATTACTTATGTTGTTCATACTTACTATGGAAAAGATTGCAATAAAGACTCATCCACAGCTGAGCCATGAAGTCTTAAATTTTGACCCATTGTAGTTTCTGAAAAATAATTAAACTCTAAGATTTTATTTATTTTACAAACATTTTTTATTGTTGTTCTGATAACGAATTTATTCATAAAAGTTTTGACTAATCTCCTGTTTTTTGTTTGATCAACTATCGTCTAATTAGAAATAAAATTAATTCTTAATCCTTAAATTTTCAAAATAAAACTTACATTATAAATATATCTGATCTTTTTATTGGTGTGATATTTGAAAATAAATAATATTTTTTATGTGATTAATACCGCTTCTTTTTAAATAAATATATTATATATTCATTTATTGACTCTCTTTTGTCTCTTTAATATTACGGCTTTGTTTGCGAAATGCTTGAATAAATGTCGACTTAAATAAATACTTACGGGTGGCGATTTTTAAGGTAAATTTTTGCAGTATCGGTACCAAATCCACTCCATCAACATCTGTTATGGTTTTAAAAACTTCCATTAAGTGATCAACCTCTTTATTAAAGAATGGTATAAAATTAAGCAATATTTTATGCCCAAAAGCCGGATTTAATAATTTTCTATGATAACTCCATTCAGGCTCTTTGTTTATATAATTATAAAAGTATTTAAATTTAAATCAACCAAGTAAATATATTGAAAGTAATACGTATTACCGTCTATCGTAAACAAGCCTGGTCCAGTTGCATCCTCTACTCCCTTATACACAAAACTCTTATTGACACAATTTGGCGAAGTTAATATGTCCTTAGCTATTTGAGGCTCGCTCACGACTGCTATGGGAAATGGACCGATCCAAGATAAGAACAGACCGCCATATTCCGCCTCCTTCTCTTTCATTGAATTTAATATTTCTGAAACGAAAATTACATTAGAACTAATTATAGCAATTCTGTTCTTTATACGTAAGTAAATACATAGTTATTATCAAATTAATAAGAAGAAAATATACATACATAGTATATATATATCATAATATATAATAATAATAAAGTATACAACAATAACAAAAAAGTAAAGTACCAGTAAAATGTGTAGTTATAACTAAGTTCGGGTATCACCGAATACCTCATCCTCTCCCAATTTTCAAGCATCAAATCTTTGTACATACTTTCACATATTGACAAACCTTCATACCAAAAGATGTTGCGTAGAAGTTCAAAATGTATCATTTGAAAAAAAACGAAAGGATTACATTTAAATTTGGTATATTATTAATTTATATTGTAGTCCGTAGATTCAATTACTCTCACTGTTACATTTTGCTGTTTGTCTCAAATATATAAATATATTGGCTTTATTGAGAAAAATGCAACCAAATTTCGGATGTCATTATGTTGGGGATATAAGATTTCGAGCATTTTAGAGTGCTAAATCCAAAATCAAACATTTTATGGTTAAGAAATCAATTTAATTTAAATTAAAATATCACAGATTTTGACAGGTTTCTATATCGCGTATTATGAGGCAGTTATATTTATTTATCATTCAGCCGAGTTAATTTTCCGATATTTGTATTTCACTATTTTGTGCTGATATTGACATTTACTGAATTTTTAGTTTTCTTTTAATAAATTTAAATATTATTGAGTGACAATTACCATCTCTTTGTTTAATTTGTAAAGCGTTTCCCAGGAGGGGATATCCAATCCGGCCAGGCAATTCAAATATCAGTTTATAATATTTCCTACGAGACCATAGGATCATACAAAACGAAATTATAAAAGAACTGAAGACAAAATTCAGTATGAACATTTTTAAAGTTTCACTACGGCAAAAGTAGGCAGATATATTCCAGTGTGAGCTTTTGACTAGCTGAATGGAAACTAAATGAAATTACTTAGTTACTAAAATATTCGCCTTAAGTCCAAATTTTAAAGATAAAGTATGTATGGATATGGCAACGATTATAGAAAAATTGTTAGGCATAAAAGTAGTTCACATAAACATATTACCCTATTTGGCATATGAACTTCAAACCTACACATTTTATACAATATTAATATTAAAAAAATTTAGAAAGGTTGAGAGTCGTAAAATTTAATTTCCCCCGAATTTCACCTTTTGGCCTCACATATGAGCACCTCGAAAATAAATAAGCATAAACATAGCAATGTTGCTTTTGAAAACGAGTGAGATAATATAATACTTTCTTAGAAATATAAACATCATAATAAAATAACCTAGATGGAGCTTTTTAGTTATTTGTCTTTCAAGAACAAATAAAACAAGAGATTCCAATGACCAGGTCCTTCTCCACCTGGTCTTTCCATACAGCAGGACGGGAATAATGAGTGACTTATAGAATTTGGTCTTTGTTCGTCGAAAGTTAAGAAGGTCTGGAGAAGGCAGAACTAACGGCGCGGATTTTGAAGGCAATGATAATACAATATATCACCGGCGTACGCCAGCAGCCGTACACTCTTATAGAAGATTTTACCTTCTCGATTAAGATCTGCAGCTCGAATTAGTTTCTCCAGCAGGAGATTGAAGAAGTCGCACGATAGGAAGTCGCCTTGTCTGAAACCTCATTTAGTATCGAACGGCTCGGAGAGGTCTCTCCCGATCCTTTCGGTGGTTTTTCGTATTGTTCAACGTCAGTTTACACAGCCGTCGTAGTGGGAGGGATACCAAATTCAGGCAAAGCTGCATAAAGTCAGCTCCATCGTCATCGATTGGATAATCGGATTCTCCATCTCCGGGTGTTATGCTTTCACTGCAATTGTAGAACGCTCAGAGGTGATCTAGTTCTCTAAGTGATCTACAGGCTGGAGAAGTACTCCCTCCATAATTTCAGTACGATCTGGGCATCAGTTACTAGATCACCTCTGAGCGTTCTACAAGAGTATGCTGCGGTCTTGAAACCTACTGTTAATCGCCGCATCTTTTCGTTGAATTTTCGAGCATTCCCCCTGTCGTACTCACGCATTTCGACCTCTCTTTTTTTGTCTGCAAATGCGTCTCGCTTCCCTCTTCAACTCTCGGTATCTATCCCATCCCGCACCGTCCGCAATGGGACTCCTGTTTGAAGAAATATGAATGAATAATTGCCTCAGCCCATGGAACACACCAAGCAGTGCCTTTTTGAAGATGTAACGGCGTCTCAATAATGGTTTGTGGATTGTCTTAACTTCAAATGCGACAATTTTTTTTAGGGGGCTGTCGCCACGGGCGCAACGTCTTGGGGGCGGCAAAACGATCTTCGCTGTTTTCTAATATTCAGGAAAATACTTTAACAAATTTTTTTACAAAATTTATTATAAAAGATAAAGAGTTGTACACTCACAATGTAATAATCTGAATAACATTGAAAAATATTAATTTTTACTCGAATACTCTTCAGTCTTTGAATTTGTCTTATATCTTTCTTAAAAATAGTGATAGAACTTAAAGATGCACTTTTCTAGCTTTGTCTAGCGACGTGTCACTCTCACAGTTACCCTATGATTTGTTTGTAACAAATACTTTTATTTCTCCAATTTTCGAAAATGGTATTTAAATACTACAATTCGGGCAAAAATTTCTGTAAATTGTGTTAAAAGTGTACAATATGTAGGGCGAAAATGGGGTTTTTCTATGGCTTTTAATAAGATGTCTTGTAAATTTACTATCAATTTCCTCAAAAACCGTATTGTGAGAATTTTGGAACTTCAGAATTTGCGTGGCTTCTAGTTTCTAAATTTTATGTATATACTTAATATCGAAGATATTTTGTAAAAATTCACTTTTGTTCGAACCACCTCATGAAACTTGTAGGTAGGTTGATAAAGGGGGGCGGCAGAACATCCTTGGCCCCGGGCGCCCGAAGTTGTAGCTACGCCACTGAATAAAGTACCAGCTGTCAAAAAGGCAAAGTCCGAAAAACTGTTATCATCATGTAGGAAGGATTAAATAATTACTAAAACTGTTATATCGGGCCTTTTTGACGAAAATTTCGGCTTTCAAACCTTGAGATTAGGAATGTTCAGAAATTAGTTAAAAAGGTCATAGAGATCATTATCAAGGCAAGCGGAGCAGATGCGACGTTCACAGTGCAATTGTGTGAACACTTTTCGGAAGTTTAAGGAATTATTAACAGAGACATTAAGAAGTCAAAAACTTGAGAATATAGGTGCTACAAAGGAAGTGACTGAAAGTCCTGAAAGAAAAAGTATTAAATAGTAGAGAAACAAATACTAATAAAGATATTTTTCTGCTCGAAAAGTGTCATTCGAACTCCAAAAGGTGTAAGAGTGCAGCGCTGCTTCGATGTTCCAGATGAGCACTGACGAATTTTCAGATGAAATGGAGCCGCAAGCGAATATACATATACATTGATAAAAACAACCGGAAATTGCAATCAAACTCCCCAGGAAAATGATATATATAAAAAAGTGTATTTTGCTAAGTTGGTAGGACTGTCCTTAATTAGTATGCCAAATAATAGCGCGATCTGTCAACTAGTTTGTTTACAGCAGCTGCTTACAATGGATAAAAATATCAAACAAAGTATTGTCTCAAATCTTGTATTTCTTACCAAATTTCGTCTGCGGAATTGTTGCGAGTGTTGGAAAAAGCTAACGGTGATTCAAAAACATAAGTCTACGAGTTGTACAAAGCCTTCAAAGACGATTAAGAGAGCGTTTAAGACATGCCTCGTTCTGGACGTCCTTCGATCTCTTCAACTGATGAAAATACTAAAAAAGGAAGGGATATGGTGCTTGAAAATTGTCAGGCAAGTGTTAGAGAGATAGCAAGTGAGCTCGACATCTATCGTGAGTCCGTTCAAATGATTTTGGTGGATATTTTGGGTAAGAAACGCGTTCTTGTTCGACTCGTCACGATAAAGCTGAATTTTTTTAAAAAATAGTACGATTGTGACCGAATTCAAACCCAAAAACGCTGTGAATACCATTGATCAACCACCTTATTCACCAGATTTTGCTCCGTGTGAATTCTTTATGGTCCCCAAATTGAGATTTCCACTCCGTGGAATCCGTTTTCAGACGTTCAAAGAGATAAAACAAAATTCGCTGAAGAAGCTGAGGGCCGTCCCAAAAAGTGCTTATGAAAAGTGTTTCGGGGACTGGAAAATCGTTTGCATAAGTGTATTACATATGGTGGGACTTCTGAATTATTAAATATTTTGCGTTTTATTTACAATTTCTGGATACTTTTTCGTTACAATGTATATACAGATTACTCAAAGATAAACTAACTTACATCTAATGACAACGATGATATTACCATCGATAGTATTAAATATATTATACAAAGTTGTACACAACAATATAGAATTGATATTCGACAACGGTAGATATTTGTAATAAAAAATAAAATGTGTATTTAGTATGTGGTTTAGTTCAAATTGTGAGCACATCATTATATTGTCATTGAACAAAGGATTTGTATTTTTTTACTTTTGCAACATTTTGCTGCAGAGTGTAATAGTAATAGTCACCTAACAGTTGTTTGTATCACCTAAAACTAATCGAGTTACATATAGGGTTATATACATAAAATGATCAGATTGAAGAGACGATTTCAAATTCAGATGACTGTCTATCTGTCCGTGCAGGCTGTAACCTAATTAAAAAATTGAGATATCTCAATGAAACTTGGTACACATGTTTCTCGGCATCGTAAGTCGATTGGTATTGCAGATGGACGTAATTGGTCCACTGCAACGCCCATAAAACGTCATTAAGCGAAAAACTACAAAATGCTATAACTAAGCACCAAATTAACATAGGAGATCGCAGTAAGAAGAAGCACCCTCTAATCGGTTTAATCCACTCAAATTACAAAAACCAAATTCGCTCAAGATAAATCCCTTAAGCACCCCTACCGGCATTGTAAAAATAGATGAAATCGGTAGATAACCCCGTCAACTCCCCTTAAAACGGTACTGTTGACAAGTAAGGAAGAGCAAAGTTGTGGTGCAACCGAACATTTTATAGTCTTACCAGAGGATCCACAAATTATTAATATATATAATATATAAGGTACAGAGGCGTTTTTGGGGGGTGGTAAATGAACATTTACTTGAAACATGAAGATTATTATATTAGTCTTTATACAGTTTAATATTATGGTGAAAAAATTTCTAATTGACCTTCTAATATCAAATCCTACTAAATTTAAAAAACACTATAAATCGAAGACTTGCGGTGACATACTTTATTGCAATGTAGTCAGTGCGTGCATTGAATAGAAAAATTTCACAAAACAAAATGCTGTGGGCCAAGTTTTAAGAATCTTTCGAGGACTTCTTCTGCAGTGACTTCAATGACATGATGCGTGTGCAGCAACGCCAGGCCGATAAATCTATGTTGAAGCAAGTTGGTCCTCAGCGATGTTTTCAATGGCCGAAGTGTCGAAAAACAGCGTTCAGAGCTCCCTTTCGTTACAGGAAGTGTGCAGAATATCCGAAGAAAACTATGAATTATGGGGTATAGGTCGTAGTTCTTCAACATTTCCAAAGCATTAGTCGGTAACTTGTTGTCTTTTGACTCTTGCTCCGATGGCACTGCTGTGATCAAACGTCGCGATAAGTTCTTGTTACCCAAGAGGCCTTTGAAGCCATCTATCCAGCAGTCAATAAGATTTTCCATTTCCTTGGTTGTCAAAGCACATACTTTTTGTGGAAGCAGCAAACTCAGTTGAAATACAGCCAATACTTCTCTAGAAAAGCGCGTCTTCAAATCTTCGCCGATTGTAACTAACAGAGAATGTACACTGAACTTCTTCGCAAGTTATCACGCAGAAATTTTTGCGATATGTTTGTCGGCTGCAGATTCTTGGTTTTTCTTCATCAACTTTCAGGTCTGCCGCCATTTTTTTCTTGTCTGAATAAATGGATCGAAAATGTTCCTAATACTATGTTTGAACCGACATTGAAAACATTTTGAAAACACATTTGTATGTTGTGGAAACTAAGTCGTTCGGATCGACAATGTGTGTTTTCGATGAGTTTTCACTGACAACTATCAATAGCGGCATTCTCTTGCTCTTGCAAGATTGCACGATGACACAAAATGCAAAAATCCGATACCGAAATATGCAAGGCCAAGAGAGCACCCATTGCAGAATCTAGTGATATATGACGGCACGAAAATAAACATGGGTTTTGGTCTGACATATTTTACAGCCATTGCAAATAATTTTCTGCGTGTGTTTGTTGTTGTGCAGTTGCACCAAGAGGAAAATTCTGCAATTTCTGCACCGTGCAAGGTTTTGCAAGAGCAAGAGAATCCCCCTAATATGAGAATATCAAGCGACAGCTGTTTTTGTATATGGAATGTAAACAAATATCATGTGACAATTTAGGGCCGGCAAAATGTGTCTTCCAAAAACATCGATTAAACTAGAGCAGGTAGCGATTATAATGAGTGGAATGTAAGTTTTCAAGTAGTTTTCACCGAAAACTGTGTTTTCGTTTGACAGATTTTACATGGACGAAAACACAAGTTTTCGTGCGAAAACCAGTTTTTCCCTCGAAAACATGTTTTCGTTGTCGGTCCGAACATAGTATTAGAGATAGAATATCACATAAGCAAAAAATCCCGATTTTGAATTAAAATTTGCTGTTTTCCCGCTGTTTCCTTTTTTTTCAGTTACTAATTCTTGTTCAATTTGTAAATTCTGTCATATCTTTGCATTATACATACTATATGATATTCAAATGGAGACAGTCTTTTATTTTGTTTCAGAAATATAATGGCAAATTTCTGGATTATATTTCTGTTACTTTATATTATTTCAGAGTAGTAAAATTTTTAATAAGCCATTTAGCCCCTGAGGGGAATGAAATGTCCCCCATTTCCCCCCGTGAATCCATCACTGATATATACATAATATATATATAACTCGTACACTGACCGACGTATTCCACTTAAGGTTAGTTAGAAAAATTAAAATCATTATAAATATGTAGTATAGATAGTTGGTTTGATACTACTGACCAAATTTTATCTATTTTTGCCAATACTACATACTATTAACATGCCACTACTAATAAAATGTTCCCTCAGATTCATTAAGATACCTCACATACAATCACTTATCAAATGGAGTAAAGTCAGCCGGATATTATATGCCGTATGGGGACTAGGTCAAACTTTCGCCCAATTTTATCCGCCTTAGGCACGAAGATAAGTATGTATATTGTTATGAGTAAAACATGCTCTCTCATTTTCATTGAGATAACTCACATGTTGGCTGATATATGCGACCACCCAGAAGTTCGAAAATCTTTGTATTATGTATGTATATGAGGGCTAAGAGAAGTATTGGCCGGACTCATTACCTTTTTGATATTCAGACATATTATTATCAGAAATAGATTTTCTCAAAGTATCTGAAATAAATCTCATATAATACTAATACATTGATCGATATAAAAGTCAAATATAGGATATATTGGGCCTCCTTCATATGCTGTTCACGGTCCCTAGTCTGGTGTCCGTGGAAAAGCCGCGTGGAACCACCAAGTCCAAAATACAGTAGTGAACAGAACTATTGGCACAACAAGATATTTTAACTTTAGCACTTTGCCACTTATAAAATAAGTTTTGAACACCAAAAACAATGTTTATTACATTATTTCGTAAATTTGTCTAAGGTTGAATGAACGGCTTACAAAATGTCATTGTACGTGTGTGCTCACCACTGGTGTAATGCACTCAAGCACATGCACTTTACACACTTACTCATCAATCAGAACCTCGTGGATTCGAACAAGTATAAAAGCTTTTGTTTTAAATAATATATGCAGATAATAATTGAACTGTTAGTGAGACGTTAAGGATTTTGTTTTTCGAAATGCAAGTGAAGGAGAATGTTGTTAGTTTCCAAGGATTCAAAATTTTATTATATCTTTGTGGTATATTGTGTTTAATATTGATTTATGTGAAATATTTTAAGAGAAATCGTTATTATATCATAACTTCGCAATTACCAACAGTAAGAGGTTTTCCGTTTTTGGGAATCGCATATAAATTAATTCCAATGAAAAGTAAGGAATTCGTTGATGGTTCATATGTACAAGTATATTGCAAAAATCGAAACTGGTTCTTTTATTCAAAATAGAGTTTCTATACATTCTGGAATCGTACTTCATTAAGTTTAAGAGTTGGAATTATTTCGCCTGGATTGGGCCTCAACCGTTTCTTGTTACCGTGGATCTAGATATGATAAAAGAAATACTCACTTCAAATAGATTTATAAATAAATCTGCAACGATGTATTCAGCCATCGATAATGCAATTCCAAAGGGACTTATTACTAGCCCAGGTTTTAATGAATATACATACATATATATATACACTTATCAAACTATATATATGTACATATAAGCCTTAAGTCATTTAAATGTATCCTCCATCATGTTCCGTAGGGGAGAAATGGAAGCACAATCGAAAGCTCATGAACTCAACATTCACTCACAAAACCATCATTAAATTTATACCAATATTCAAGGATGGTGCTCAGGCCTTGGTGGAGAGGCTGAATAATAATGTCGGAAACGGAGAATGTGAAGTATTCGAAATAATAAAGCGAACATTTTTAGATATGGCTATGGGTAAGCTTAATTTAATGTTTAGTAACACGTGGATGAATAAGTCCCGGGACTAAATAAGAAAAACAAATTTTTTTGGCAAAACTCGACTTTATTCATCAACATAGTCTCCTTCAACAGCAACACAATCAGTCCAGCGCTTCTCTAACATTTCAATACCTTCCTTATAGAACGATTTATCTTTGGCCTCGAAATAAGCGTTCGTTTCGGCGAAGACTTCCTCGTGGGAGTTGAATCTCTTTCCTTGGAGCATTTTTTTAAGGTCTGCAAACAGGTAGTAGTCGCTGGGCGCAAGATCCAGTGAATATGGTGGGAGCGGAAGCAATTCCAAGCCGAATTCATGCAATTTCGCCATTGTAGCGAGCGACTTGTGACACGGCGCATTGATCCACCGTGAGCAAACGTGGCACCCACTTTGACAACAGCTTCCTCATAGACAAATGTTCATGCAAAATAGTGTACACACTGCGGTATGATATCTTTAAGGTGTCAGCTATTTCACGCAATTTCAATTTACGGTTTTCAAAAACGATTTGGTGGACTTTTTTGATGGTTTCCGTTATGATTGCCTCATTTGGCCGACCAGAGCGTTCTGCATCTTCAGTGTCTGTACGACCACGTTATTGCAACAATGAAAAATTAAAGCAATAGATTTAAGAAAGGCTTATGACTGGCATACTTTAGAGAAGATTTGTCCCCATAAATTGATCAAATAATTAGATTGCAGGGTTTGTTCTGCGTCGATATAGCGCTGCCAGTGCGATTTCCAAGCATTGAAGGCGTCACGGAAGGCATTCTCCGGAATAGCCTTGAGAGCCGAGTATCCCCACTGTCGTCTCAAAATGCTTGCCTTTCATCAGCCTGGCCTTAGTTAGGTAGCTGTTCATGTCTTGTCGGACCCGATTGACCCTTCCTTTGAGTCTCTTGAGGACTTCCACGTAAAACTTGGCGTTTACAGTTTATCCAGGAGGAACAAATTCATGATGGACGATGCCTTTGATGTCAAAAAATACAATGAGCATCGTTTTCACTTTGGATTTGCTCATTCTTCCGGTCTTCCTCAGCGACCTCTTCCCGACCTTCAAAACACACCACTTCTTGCTTCTTCTCTATATAGAATATGGGTAAGCCTGCTTGATCATATCAAATGTGTCAGTTGCAGATTTACTGAGTTTCACACAGAATTTAATTGCGTACCTCTGCTCTAAGGAACGCTGCATTTTCGGCTTGCACCACTTACAGAAACGCGCCGCGTGAAAATGTTTGTCCTGACTCTCCAGGTGCTCGGGGACAACTGACCAGCCGCTCGTTCTTTAGCTAGGAGCGCCCTCTACCGAATCCAGTTGGTGAGCGCACGCTTAGAAGTACAGTCGCGGCGGAAGAAAATCAGTCCTATAACTTTCCGGACAAACCCTGTATAACAATATTGCTATACATATATTGACAGTTATTTGGAAATTATCACATCGTACATAATGATGTTTTTGTAAGGCCCAGCAGTGCCGTTACCAGAATAAATACAGTAGTCGAAATAATCCGAAAACTTAATTCTGCATACCCAATTTATTCATCTCCATTAAATTTACCACAATCAGCGCACTCAATTAGGAAAGAAAAATTCATGTTAAATAGAAAGGAAGCAACATTGATGTCAATTCATAACATTTTTCATTGTTTATTTAACTTTTGAGGTAGTATAATAACAGAGAGTATCC
The DNA here is from genome assembly GCF_016617805.1 of Bactrocera tryoni. NCBI lineage: Eukaryota > Metazoa > Arthropoda > Insecta > Diptera > Tephritidae > Bactrocera > Bactrocera tryoni. The sequence continues at coordinate 32,390,993 of NC_052499.1, read as the reverse complement.
TATATAAGCTTATGCTTAATGGAGATAATTAAGACTTTTTATGAAAATAAAATTATTATGACACTGCAATTAAAATGGATATCGATGCTTCCATGGCAAAAAACTTCAAATAAAGGAAACATCTGCACTAGTATCAAAATAAAAAAATTGGACTCTCATACATTAGTTATGATAGTATAGATAAATATACTAAAAATCGGAAATCATAAAATTGTTGGTATTATGTAAATCTTGAATGTCTAGTGAAATTGCTAAACGGCGACTACATAAGTATTCGATGCCAAACATTTTAATTTCAATTTGTTTGCAAGTTTTTCCTGTATATTTTTTTTTCAGAAACTACAATGGGGGTTGGCCTTTATAAGGGAAACGATAATCACAACGAAATGATTCGCGGATTTAATTAGTAAGTAAATCAAAACGTTATTTTCGGAATAAATCAATATTTCATATTTAACGCATCAGGAATAAATAATTTCACTACTTAATTAAGACGGTATATCAACTTCCTTTAGTGTATTTGATTTCATATGAAACGTTTACATATCTCATCTCATTGCTTCTCAAACCCCTTTACGCATCATTTTGGTTTCATCGAGTTTAAGGTTCAGTGACAATTTATACTTGTGTAGAACTTGGGTTCATAAGCTCATAATACAGCACAACCTTCTGATCAAATGAAGAGCTTTACTCTGGCGTCATGGTTATTTGGCCTTACCATTTGCCTCAGTTGATTGACCAAGTTTCACAAATTAATTTTTGCGTTTAGAGCTGTCGTAATGAATCCATTCCGACAAGGACAATGGCTTTCTAAAGCATGATCCGAATATTGAAATAATTAATGAGAATAATAATTAATGATAATCAAATTACGCCATCTCTCACGAATATAGTTAACGACCCAATATTTCAACAACTTGCAGTCAAATACGTATGTGTAGTAAATTATGTAATATTTTTAAAGCATGTTGGAACAAGTCGCTAATGGAGCTATGTTTAGCACATTAAAGGTCGGATTTTTAACTTACACACCCAGATACTATAAAACGAAGCAACTTATAAAGGACTATATAGAAACGGTAATATATTAACAAAAATAAATAAGTCATAGTATATGAAAAATTTATTTCAGTTAATTGAAGATAAGCGAAAGGCAAATGATGGGACTATTGACAGCAAAAATATGAACGTAACGTCGGAGGAGGTAGATATAAAAAAGGATGCTGATATTTTTATAAATCGTGCCCTCAACTTTCAAGATCAAAGCTTATTTCAACATGCCGACGTATTAAACGAAACCCAAACTGTTATTGCTGGGGTAATTTTTTAGATATATTTATTCTTTTATATACGTATATATGTATACGCTTCGATATTCAATTTTAGTCATTCGACACCGTTTCAACACAAATTTACTCAATTCTTATAATGCTTGCCATGCACCCAAACATTCAACAAAGACTCTTCGAAGAAACGGAAGAAATAATTTCTGTCGAAAATATGTCTATTGAATACGAACAACTCAAACAATTTTCTTACATGGACCTTGTAATTAAAGAAACCCTTCGACTTATGCCATCAATACCCATTATAGGTCGGGAAGCTGTGAAGGATGTTACATTAAACGGTATCAATGTTCCTAAAGGCCTGCAAGTAATGATACCAATTTTCATACTGCACAGGCGCACAGATTTATGGGGTCCTTTGGCACATTCATTTAACCCAGACAATTTTCTACCAGAAAACAATTGCAAACGTCACCCTTGGGCATACATTCCATTCTCTAAAGGTTCACGAAATTGTATTGGTAAATTTTCCGTTCCGCTTTTTTTGTAAAAGAAAAGATTTTTTAACTTGCATTCTATTTTTCAGGTTGGCATTATGCTGAAGTGGTTTTGCGTGTTATGCTTTTAAGTTTGATTCGTAATTTCAAATTCACTACTTCATTCCGGTACGAAGATCTTATTTTTTCTGATCATATTAGTTTGAGGTATGTTGAAGAACCCAAACTACAGATATGCCGAAGAAATGAATTTTTGGAAAGAATTAATTGAAAATAAGCGTAGAAGCGAATATTTTTTTTTTTTATTTAATTGGAATTTAAAATTATGTATTTTTATCTGTATGAGCCTTTGTGTATTTGAGAATATTATATTTAAAGTATTTAAGAAACTAATATTATTTTAAAAATAAAAATAGTTCAAAATCAGATGTGACTATATGTATACACTTTTTTTAGCGACGTTCGACGTCTAACAGCAATTTGATTCTGTCGCAAGTTTGTGAAAAGCAGTGCTTCTCCACCAGTTTTCTCGACACAGAAAACCCAATAAAGTTAATTTTGATTATAGGTAAATATAACGTTTCGTATTCACTGCATAATCATAGAATCGTTTACGATTGTGCGGCATATAAAAGGGGTCCAAAATTAACGAAAGATTGGCACTAAATAGAAAACACAGTTTTTAGTCTAACAGTTATAATTTTTTTATCGAATCAAAAATTACATAATATAGGTTTACTTAAGGAATAACACATTGGGAAAATGGCCTCCATGGCTTTCCAAACACATACGAGAAACGTGATGGTCATAAAAGTTTATTTTAGCTGAATGTTAAACTTGTGTAGATTTAGGTGGATGTACATATATTCCAATGTCAGATGATAACAAAACTGTGAACATTAAAAATCCAATCTAATGAACCGATTCATGATCGCACTGTCTATAGGGGTTCTTATAAGTCGTATCCTGAGCGAATATGGTCCTTTTTCCTGGAACGGTTTGAGAGACATGTACCTTACACCTTGCTACTGCCAAAGTTACAGTTCTAGATCTTAATTAAGAGCTTAGTTTCAGCACTTTATAGGTTTTCTTTTAATTGCGTTTTGTGGACGTAGCAGTGGTCCGATTACGCCTATCTACAAACTCCAACTTTTTTCCAAGGAACATCATTACGATATCTCAATTCTTACTCAAGTTATAGTTTGCGCGAACGGAGAGACAGACAGTCAATCGAATTTCAACTCGCCTAATTATCCTGATAATTTTTATATACGTAACCCTACATACAAGTACATACTTATATCTGACTCGATTAGTTTTAGTTGATACATACAACCATAAGGTGATCAAAACTATTATACTCTATAGCAAATGTTGCAGGGTATAAAAATATAACACGCATATGGAACAATTAAAATATAAATGAGAAAGGCATAACCTTTTTTAATACATTACATGTATTTTATTAACAATATATAAAAGAGGCCATGGCAAACTCCCTATAAAAATATAAGATAAAGAAAAATTTATGTAAGGCCAACACAAAGGCTAGGCAACATGCACACATTTTTACGATATTTGAATCTCCTATAGATGGATATTTGACCATTCAAACCATTAGCCGATTGTCTCTCCACTAAGAAGCTGAAATACATTATTACATCCAAAATTATCATTTTTCACTGTTGGGAATAAATAGTTATTATTATATTTCATTTCCGATACTGATAAATTAATTATTATAAATTTAATACATTACTATTTAAGTATATTTTTATTTCTTTCATATATTCGAAGAAGAGGTGTTTCCTTTAGCTTAATGGTAATGTCTTCTACAAAGTGTAAATTCTGGTATTCGAATGTAGTAGAAAACCGATAATTCAATATAAGTCTAGCAATAGTTACTTTCATTGATAAAAGAGCATATCTCCAACCTGAAAAAATTGGTAACATTTTAAGGACAGCAATTACAAAAATGACATTCAAGATTCATATACATATGTAAGTGACAACTTTCTTTTATTAATTTTATTGAATAATAAAGTTTTCGAACACCATTTAGTTCATGCAATTTGCGAGAACAATGTTTGCGGCAGTTTCCGAAGCTTTGACCTTGCTTTCTTCTTCCCTTTTTTGCCAAAAGCTTTGAATTGGTCAACCTAAAGATTCACATCATTCGATTCACAGTTCTAACAAATCGATTTTAGTTATCTGAATCATATTAATAGTATCAACAATATTCTAAAGTAATTGAAACTTACCAATGCAGTTCCGAATTCCCTTCGTAAATGGTATGAATGCATAAGGGTGTTTACCGTCCAAGTTTGATGGTAAAAAGTTATCCGGATTAAAAATATGTGCTTCGTGACCCCAAATATCCGTACGGCGATGCATATTGAAAATATCAATTGCTACTTGCAGTCCCTTGGGAATTACAACATCATTACTTAGACGAACTTCTTGTTCGGTTTGCCTTGCCACCAATGGCACTGGCGCCATCACCCGCATCGTTTCGTTAATCACCATATCCAAGTAAATCATCAGTTGTGTGTCGCTGTAGGTGATTTCATTATCGTCTTTACTGGAATATATGGAACAGACTTCATCAAAAACTTTATCCTGATACTGTGGAAACATTGCTAGCAACATCAGTATGTACATGAGGGTGTTTGAAGTAGTTTCGAAAGCCTATGAAATACTCATAATTAAATTGTGCTGTTAAAATAATAAATAAATTAAAATATTCACCCCAAACACAATCACATTACATTCATCTTCAACGTTCTGCCAATCGAAATGCCCTTTTTGAGCCAAATTGAGAGCGCGATGTATAAAAATATTTTGGTCTAATGCCCTTTTGTTCTCCGATAATTCTGGCTCGTACATGGTCTTTTGTTTTATTAACTGTGCGTAAAACGGAAAATATACAAACGTATAAATATGTGAGTGAAATACATATATACAAATGTATAAACCATATGTAAACATATGTATGTATATGTATATCATACATACATAATTACTTAAGAAAAGAGGATTTCTTCTCCTGATAATGGTTAACACTTGTTTCGAAAATACGTGAAACCGGGTTAATAGTTTCTCTAACCACAATATACTTAATATCAAGATTTTCGAACGTCCGGTTGGATTTATACCGGACATACGAGTATCGATCAATATGTAAGAAAACTTGGGAAAATTAAGTCAACGTATAACAATGAATATACTACAGTGAACAGCCGAAAATGTGGGAAGTCGGTCCCTATTTATAATAATTTTCGTCATTCTAACGTCAGAATATGAGTTATTTATTATATTTGCTTAAAAACGTGTTTTTGAGTGTACTTGAGTAATGGCAAAAGTTAATACAATTAGCACAGATCTTTCTCTATGCGACATAGTGATTTCCAAACATTTTCACTTTCCGTCTGAGTTTAAGCTGTTTAAGCATCATATCGCTTAGTGCTGAATAGTAATTGGTCTAGTCCTTGCTCTTAACCTCATATTCCTTAAATAATGACTTCCAATTATGTGCTAGGTTTTTTTCCTATTATAACTAATATATTACATACTGCCCGTGTATAGTATATCTCATTTGACCAATTGGTTTGATTTTAATATATGTAAATATTGTAGACACGAAATGGAAGGAAACTTAGTAAGCCTAAGAGCTATAATATTAGTTAATAAGGTAAAATCAAGTTTGTAATCCTTTCAGGCTTTCGTCAAATAATGAATAATGTCTTATATTTTTTTCACATTGCGAGGTTATAAAATAGTTTTGCCCGAACTTAGCCCTCCTTTACTTGGTTTATATTCTGTAACATCGTTAAAAGTGTACAAAGCATAACCACTTTATTGCTTCGAATCTTTATCATCCAATTTTAGTGATTTTTAAATTTTTCAAAAAGTTAGTATATGCCAGTTAAATAATTTATGATTACATTAGAGAATATCTATGAATATTTTATAATAAATTCTCCAGTTAGTACTTATGTATATTCTCCCTTATATATTTATAAATTTTAAAATATCTTAGAAATTGTAGCCGTAAATCTTAATAGACATAGACATCGATAATTCATATGAAAACATTCTTTGTGTCTAATTATAGATTTTCTCCTTTTCTTTCATCGCGTGTTGTATTTCTCTTTTCGAAGTTGCTTTTCGATGCTCTCTAATATGAAAACTAAAAATCAGTACTCAAAAAGGTTTGATTTCAGTTTTCGCCTGCTCTATTCATTAATATTCTTTGATTACACTTAAATTAAATTAAGCCAATCTTATAATTTAAAATAAATAATAATTACAACAAGTAAGGAAGGGCTAAGTTCGGGTGTCACCGAACATTTTATACTCTCGCATGATAAAGTGATAATTGAGATCTCATTATACGTCATTTACATATTTTTCAAATACCGTATTTGTGTAAAGTTTTATTCCGCTATCATCATTGACCTCTAATGTATATACTGTATTATACAGAAGAGGCATCGATGGAATTCTAAAATAGCTGTTATATTGGAAGAAGGCGTGGTTGTGAACCGATTTCACCTATATTTCGTACATGTCATCAGGGTGTTCAGAAAATATTATATACCGAATTGCATTGAAATCGGTCGAGTAGTTCCTGAGATATGGTTTTTGGTCCATAGGTGGGCGAGGCCACGCCCATTTTCAATTTTAAAAAAAAACCTGGGTGCAGCGTCCTTCTGCCATTTCTTCCGTAAAATTTAGTGTTTCTGACGTTTTTTGTTAGTCCGTTAACGCACTTTTAGTGATTTTCAACATAACCTTTGTATGGGAGGTGGGCGTGGTTATTATCCGATTTCTTCCATTTTTGAACTGTATATGGAAATACTTGAAGAAAACGACTCTGTAGAGTTTGGTTGACATAGCTATAGTATTTTCCGAGATATGTACAAAAAACTTAGTAGGGGGCGGGACCACGCCCACTTTTCCAAAAAAATTGCGGCAAAATATGCCCCTCCCTAATGCGATCCTTTGTGAAAAAATTTCACTTTAATATCTTTATTTATGGCTCAGTTATGACACTTTATAGGTTTTCGGTTTCCGCCATTTTGTGGGCGTGGCGGTGGGACGATTTTGCCCATCTTCGAACTTAACCTTCTTATGGAGCCAAGGAATACGTGTACCAAGTTTCATCATGATATCTCAATTTTTACTCAAGTTACAGCTTGCACGGACGGACAGACAGACATCCGGATTTCGACTCTACTCGTCACCCTGATCACTTTGGTATATAACCCTATATCTGACTCTTTTAGTTTTAGGACTTACAAACAACCGTTATGTGAACAAAACTATAATACTCTCCTTAGCAACATTGTTGCGAGAGTATAAAAACTTACATTGCGAATATATGTACGAATTTTCGATTTTGCCTCTTTATAGGAGTCTCTATTCTTCCAGAAATAGTTGAATGCCTTGAAATTCAGCCAGGGTGAAAAACACATCTGGGTCATGGAATCCTGAACACTAGAATATTTAACTTGACAATTATTAAATATTTGTTAGCTTGTTAAGCATATTTAATTAATTCTACCATTTATAACAGCTTAATAATCCTTCGGAAAAATTATTTATGTCGTCGGAGGGAATTTTGTCGCCCATTGTCGTTTCTAGAGTTCATCATAAAGTTACACAACAATAATTCCAATTAAAAAGCGTTTTGAACTTACGTGCTGCAATCTTCAATGTAAAGTTTTGGAAAACTTTTGTCAAATTGACTTCTTCCGTTAAAAACATTTCAAATGTTTTTATGAGTTTATTCACTTCTTGATTAAATATGGGCATTAAATTCAGAAGAACCTTGTGCCCGAATGCAGGATTTAAAAGACGTCTGTGCAAATTCCACTTTGGATCTACGAAATATTGTTCAAACAGTTTTATAGATGTCTAAATTTGTGATGTATTTACTTGGTAAACTAAACAGCCCTCTTCCAGCGCCATCATCCAAAGCGCTATAGATGAAGCTTTTGTTAACGCAGTGGGGAGAAGTTAAAATATCTTGCGCTATTTGGGGATCGCCAACAACCAAAAAGGGATATGGTCCGAGCCAAGAAAAGAAAGTTTGTCCAAACTTTTGTTCTTCTTCTTTAAATGCTGATAAAATATCTGGAAATTATTTGTTTCATAAAAGCATATGATTACAAAATATTTTTAAAATACTGATATATTGAGCAATTCATTTTTGAAAATATTCAGCAAATATTCTCAAAACTGTTCTTACTTATTACATATATGGCATAAAAGTATTATAGTATCCGTCTCTTTGAATGAATAATATTATATGCAGTATAACTGTTAAAATGCATTCTTACACATACATATGTATGTTAGTGAAATTAATCAAGAAGGAAACAAAAATTTCTAAAATAAATCCACAATTTCCACTGTCCCAATGGCGAATATCTCTCATTCTATCGATGGACTTTATACCGTACATATTGAATGGGGGAGATATGTCATGTATTTACATATAAAAATATGTATACATATGTATTTAAATAGGCGATGTGTTTTTACAAGGATTTAATTTCAAATCTTAACCATCTGTATTCTTATACCCTTAGTAACATAATATTTTCATGATATGTAATAGTTTATTAAAATTATATTTAATGTAAAACTTAGCCATATCAACATCTGGACAGATCTTCTACTTAAGTATATAAAGATGTAAATCATTATATATTTATTTAGTTTATTTCTATTGTTGTAATTATATATTTCAGATCTTGCGTATTAGTCTACGTTGATTTTGTGCCGAGTCTCTGCTAAACTGTATGAAATAAAAAATAAAGTGTTATAAGAGTTTGCTAAATTAAAGATGAAGTATTTCAACAGGAAAATATATCTAAAACCATTAATTTATATTCACAGAAGATATTAAATAAAAATTCATTGGAGATGTTAGTTGCTTTATTAGGAGTTTAACTCTTTTCAAGAGGGATCTCAAGGACTTGATAATTTCTCGGCTATTTACATTTATTCAATAAAGTTTCACAGAATTCTAACAAATAACCGAAGCTTTTACAATTTTACTGTATTTAAAAACTAATACAAGTTTTGGCTCTGGATAACGAATTTCACACTTCATTCTTAATTTTTTTTGTAATTTTCACTTATTTCTTAAATTTGCATTTTTTTGTTACTCCCGCAACACAGGTTTTTTGATAAAATATACGTGAAAAGAAAAATTACCTTCTCTCCTCATTAACCGATGGGCCATGCCCACAATGGGGTAGCCCAACGGCCCAGATATTTTCCATATTAATTTATAAAATGCTCTACGACTCCATAACACATGGATCCAAAGTAACAATAGTGTTCCCGTTAAATAATAGAGTATCATAGTTTATAAATAAATTATAATTTGTTATAACTTTCTTAGCTGAATCAAAACTCACGCAAGTCGCGATGTGACAATTACGAAGCCCGTCAACACTTTGTGTGCGAATATCGTACGAAGAAATTAATTTGTTTAATTTATATGAGATAAGGTAAAATTCGAGACTCTCGAAAATATTTGGAGGAGTGGGAGAACACTCTACAGTACTAACTCGATATTTTGAGCGTTCGCTTTTTGTGTCTAATATTCCTTTTCAATCATCGGGGATAGTCTCTACATACTACTTGAACTTTTCAAATTCGGCATTTCCGTATTAATTTCTTTATTTTTTTAAATACCATATGCTTTTTACTCGTTACAACATACATATTGCTTGGAATATTTCGTTTATTTTATTGTTTGAAAATTTTATAATATTTTAAATATCTAGCACTTAAAAAGTAGTAGCGGTTACTTCATTACAATTAAGCAATTTTTAATTCATATTTATGGGCATGAGTTTTGTATAAGTGTGCATGCCTATGTAGATATAGTATGACGTTGTCCACCGATGCGGTATAAAGAAATACTATGTACACACGAAAGTATATGTATGTATGTACTTATGTACTATGAAAACGAGTGTTCCGTGATAAATTTCAATGTAAGGCTCGAAGTAATTAAAAACAATAGCTAGTTAGTTCGACAAATTCGAACTTCAGAGAATAATTGGCACTGCTACATTGCATACAAATACCAGTAATTAAGTACTGACGATACTTCCTCTAAAAAGTAAACATTCCATTATAAGAATTAGGAATTATAAAAGAAATAAACGAATCGATTGCGCTATCTTTGTTTCTCATCGCTTTCCGTTATGAAATTAAATTTTCCCTCCTTATATTGTTGTGCGAAAATTTGTATACCTTGAACCATAGATCTATGCCTTGAACAAAGTATAATAAGTTTGCCATGACCCCGCATCTCGACAGGCTAAAAGTGGCCATACACGACACAAATGTGCGTTCGATCGGTATGTATGCGATTGCGGTTTACTCGTGTATGGGCTTGTGCGCATACCGATCCATGTTCGCGAAAATGTTTGATTTTTACGATCGGTGTGCACACATGTGTGTCGTGTATGGCGCTGTGTGCACACAAAATCTCATTTCTCTCGTGTCGCCGAACAGTGAAGATCACGGACGAACAATGGCAACTGTTAAGGGGGGAGCCTACTTTAGAGGCTTAAAAAAATCGATTCTTTTGAGAATTCTTTTGGGAGGGAAAGAAATAATTTCTAGGCTTTATAGCTATATATTTGAACATCTTTCACAATTTTTTTGGATACGAAATCTTTTATATTCTGCCTTTGGGAAGCAATTGCCCGATGCATCTCGCATGTGCATTTGTCGGATGGTGGGCAGGATGCAGCTCGCAATTTATATCGGAAACAAAAAATTCAAAGAGATTCATATTTTTTAATATTTTATCTTCTAGTTAAACTAAGAAAATTCCAAAAAGAACGTTTTCGCTATTTGTCCAAGCGCTCATATATCTGCTAGACGCTCGGTCACTATTTCCCTTCTAGCTTCGATAATATTTCGAATTCCCATCTATAACTTTGGGGACATATTCTTATATAATTTTTAAAGAGATTTAAGCAAAAACAAAAACCGGTTGTTTGAAGCTTCTAAAGCAGGCCTTTATAAAGATTTCGTATCAGAATTTATTGATCTTATAAAAAATTAATTGGCAATTTGGCAAACGAAAAGTGATAAATATACAAATAAAGTTGAGAAAAATAAAAGTCGGAATAACTTATTAACGAAATACAAAGAAATAAATAAAAGTGCTGCATTAGAAATAAATTCCAAGAAATGTTCCGCTTACCTGTTGCACATGTTCACTGTGTGAAGAACGAACGCAAAATGGATTTGTATGTCGTGTATGGCGAAACGATTTTATACAGATCGGACGCACATGTGTGTCGTTGCATACTAACTGCCAAATCTATTGCTATTGCCGTTGCCAAATCTGTATGTGGGCATTTGTTATCATAACATAATAGGCGGATTCTGTTGCTCTTGCAAGATTGCACGATGACACAAAATGCAAAAACCCTATACCGAAATGTTCAAGGTCAAGAGAGCACCCATTGCAGAATCTAGTGATACATATGTTAGTATATAAACGGCTGATTTGGTCAATTTATTGAGAATGGCACCTGTGAATTGGCGCACCTGATACATTCTTTTTTAACAAAAGAAAGAAACATATCTTAATAATTTAAATAGAAATTATAAAATCTATTTAAAACTTACTTCCTCAACAATTTAACGGCGAAATATGTCTTTATGTAAAATGACAGCAAAAATTATACTTTTACGTGTCATTGCACGAAAATAAACATGGGTTTTGGTCTGACATATTTTACAGCCATTGCAAATAATTTTCTGCGTGTATTTGTTGTTGTGCCGTTGCACCAAGTGGAAAATTCTGCAATTTGTGCACCATGCAAGGATTTTGCAAGAGCAAGAGAATACCCCTATTCATTTGCGAAAAAGCGTCGGGTAGGTAAGTACGAGTTGATGTAGCGCATGTTTTGAGTTCTTGCACTGTTTAAATTTTTAATGGATGAAAAAAAACTATGTGGAAAATAAAAAAAATTTCATATTTTCGAACTATAATAGTTGTAGCATACATTTTATATATCAATTAAAATAATACATTTAATATTTGCAATGATATTTTGATATATGCTTGTGCATATAAGTTTATTAAATTTAAGACTTCGCTCATTCGCCAATCTATTTTGTATAATTTTTCTGCAAATTAACAATACTAAACTAAATATTAATTTTTTGGAAAAATGTATTAAATTATTTTAAAAATTTACTTTATTTTAATAATTTAACGTAACCGTCTTAATACTCGCTCAACTAAATTTAATTTTACCGAAATGAAACTGCCGTCGGTAAATGTGTAAATGGGATGTGTTGCCTCTTCGAAATTTTCATATAAATGAAAACTGATCTGTCAAACTGTTATAGTGATAGTTCATTGCTTTCTACATATTGCATACAAATTAGTATGCAAACGACGTCATATTTTTTTCGATTTATTAAAAACCAAGTTTGGTGGACGTGTTATCTCACGAAATGGCCCAGTTAATTGGCCACGTATTTCCTGTGGGGCTACGTCAAGTCTATGGTCTATGCCAACATAGTGCATGCAAAAGAAATCGAGTTCCATACGTAATGGCATCAAATGTACTTTTACAGGAATAAATAATTTCATTGATATCCCAAATCGTTATTATTTTATTAAAAAAAAAAAACTTTTGTAGCGCTCAATTGAAAAACCGGTTACATATATAAGTGATCAGCTGGACGACCTGAGTCACGCCTTTAGCTGTCCGACTGTCAGTCCTTGTTAGATTTATCGCAGATCTTTTTATTGTTTTTGTTTTCATTTCACCGCTTTAAGATTTCGTAGAAATAAAATAACTATTTTCTAATATAGCAAATATTTTACTATGAAGCAAATATGAATTATTAATACTTCAAAACTTTAAACATGGAATGAGTGAAGACTGTGTGAATAGTACAAAATGTTAAAAAAAATCCCCTAAAATTTCAAATTCTTCTTCTTCTTAATTGGGGTAGACACCGCTTACGCGATTATAGCCGAGTTAACAACAGCGCGCCAGTCGTTTCTTCCTTTCGCTACGTGGCGCCCGTTGGATATTCCAAGCGAAGCCAGGTCCTTCTCCACTTGGTCCTTCCAACGGAGTGGAGGTTTTCCTCTTCCTCTGCCTCCCCCGGCGGTTACTGCGTCGAATACTTTCAGAGCTGGAGTGTTTTCATCCATCCGGACAGCATGACCTAGCCAGCATAGCCGCTGTGCACCATATAGCAGGACGGGAATTATGAGCGACTTATAGAGTTTAGCTTTTGTTCGTCGAGAGAGGACTTTACTTTTCAATTGCCTACTCAGTTCGAAGTAGCACCTGTTGGCAAGAGCAATCCTGCGTTGGATTTCCAGGCTGACATTGTTGGTGGTGTTAATGCTGGTTCCTAAATAGACGAAATTATCTAAAACTTCAAAGTTATGACTGTCAACAGTGACGTGAGAGCCAAGTCGCGAGTGCGACGACTGTTTGTTTGATGACAGGAGATATTTCGTTTTGCCCTCCTTCACTGCCTGACCCATTTTCTGTGCTTCCTTGCCCAGCCTGGAGAAAGCAGAACCAACGGCGCGGGTGTTGAGGCCGATGATATCAATATCGTCGGCATACGCCAGTAGCTGTACACTCTTATAGAAGATAGTACCTTCTCTGTTTAGTTCTGCAGCTCGAACTATTAGGAGGAGTCATGTGTAGAAGTTCACGCAAGTGAGGAAAGTTCTCTGATCGCCATTCACTTGGGAGGGGCCAGAAACGATTCTTTTACACATGGCTCAAGCAGCTCACTACTTCCGGTCTTTGACCAAGTATCCTCTGGGTAGCCTAAGAACATCCGTTCGAAGCGAGCTAATGTGAGAAGGCGAAACATCCCCTGCATAGGGTTGTGCGCTGGGTTTGGGACCCGCCACGTAAAAAAACACCCCCAATAAAAAAAAAAAAAAAATTTCAAATAGATCCCAGTAAAATTCTAAGAGATAGACACTTCGATGGTCCGCCTATCGGCCCACGTCAGCGCACTTAACATGTTTATCTCAAGACTATAATTTTTAAGTCGGTGGATACATTTTCTCGAAAAGTTATGCCATTTGTTCAAAATTTGCGCCCATCTTTGAAATGACATTATATAATCATTGAACAAAGGATTTTGATTATCACAACTATTTTTTTCGAGCTAATGGCGAATAGTTGAAAAAAATATGTGTATCAAATTTAAAATGTCGAGCTTTATCAATCTACGAGTACTAACGAAATATTTTTGGTTTTAGAGGAACCAATAATGAGCTGTTCACGGCAAGAGCATTTTTTTTAGACGTTGAGGGAGATGGTGAGTTATAGTTATAAGCAGATTATATTTTATAAAATTATTTACAGTATTAACCAACCAATCAAAGAACGAAGACAGTTTTCTAATAGCCCTGACAGATGACAGCGCTAGTATGCATTAGCGGGCTTAATTTACATTTACTTGCGCATTTGACCCATGTTAATGCAAGTTTGAAATGCACAAAAATTTCATGCATTTAGCTGAATTTACCAAATTTGAGTAGGCAACACTGCTCAAAAATGGCCGACTTTTGCTATTTTTTGACAGATGTCACTTGAAGTCTGCCGCCACCTTTGCGTTTACAGCATCAAAGGTAAGCAGTTTTATATTGCTAATTAAATTATGTGCAAGTATATTAACAAAAACAAATTTTAATATTTTTAGATGGCAGAAAATAAACAACGCACAGTTTGCTATCCATTTTTCCAATATTCTTAACTTTTTCGCACACTTTTTTCGCATTACAATCAATTATTGCTTTTAATTTCACTCTATTATCTTTGAACGGAGTTAATAATAAACGTATTTTTTCGTTAAATTTATATTGATTTTTCAAAAATACCAAAATTTCTATTAATAATTTCTCTTATTAATTTTTATTTCACTTTTTTTTTAATAAATAAACAAATTTCCCAATCAGCTGTCTAAATGCACAAGTCTGCCGTCTGTCATCATAAAATTTCAATACGTATTAGCGTTGCTTAAAGCGCATTAATTTTGCTCGTCTGTTAGCAAACGTGTAAGCGGCTTGTTATTGTTAACTTTTGCATACGTTAAAATATTTGTTACTTTTGTTCAGAGAGTGGGAAAACAGTAACAAAGCTATTTGATGTTCAATGGTTTTCTCGCTCTAACCAATGGCAAAGACGCAGTTCTAACAGAATACATACATTTTCAAATCTCTTTACAGTCTGTTACGGATAGCAAATACTTTTGTTAGCGCATGGTTAGCTATGTATGTGTTATACATAAAAAAGTATTTGTTTGCCAAATATCTGTTTGTGTTATTATTTTGGTTAGCAGTTTGTTACCTGTAACATATAACCATATTAGCAGAATGGTTAAAGCAGTAACAAGCATATCTATTACCTCGATTTGTTACCCATTTGTTACTTCTAGCAAATTCGATTATTTTAAATAGATTGCAGTATTTTTCATATTAGTTTTCTTTGTTTAAATTTAAAACCATATTTACTTAAACTACTAATTTGCCTTTTATTATTACATTCGGCAGAAAATGTCAACTTGTTATTAAAAGCAAATATAATACAAGATTAAATTTACTTCAGTATAGTAATTATAATTCTGAAAATTCACATTTGTATAAAAAAGTAAAAGCCCTGACAGACGACAGCGCTAATATGCAATAGCGGGCTTAATTTACATTTACTTGCGCATTTGACCCATGTTAATGCAAGTTTGTAATGCACAAGAATTCCGTGCACTTAGCTGAATTTACCAAATTCGAGTAGACAACACTGCCCAAAAATGGCTAGTTTCTGCTATTGTTTGACAGATGGCGCTTGTAATCTGCCGCCTTGTTTGTGTTTACAGCTTCAGAGGTAAACAGTTTTTATATTGCTAATTAAATTTTGTGCAAGTATATTAAAAAAACAAATTTTAATATTTTTAGATGGCAGAAAATAAACAACGCACAGTTTGCTATCCATTTTTCCAATATTCTTAACTTTTTCGCACACTTTTATTTCATAATAAATGAACAAATTTCACTATCAGATAGCTGATATGAATGCACAAGTCTGTCACCTTAAAATTTCAATGTGCAAGGCGCATTAATTTTGCTTGTCTGTCAGGGCTATAAAACTAGAATCAACAACTTGAAACTAATATCTACAACTTAGAACTAATATACGTATATACATATAACTTAAAGCTAATATGTACAACTTACAACTAATATATAAAATTTAGAACTAATATACATACATATAAATACTTATGTATACATAGTAATAATAAGAAAATGTATACTAATTTAGCCTTAATTTTATGTTTTTTTTTGTTTTTGCCTAAAACGATTATGGTTTAAGGCCACAAATCTCCGGAGCTCTCCACAGATTTTGTCATTGTCAGGAAATATATCTAAAGGAAATCGTTTTAAGTTAAGACATTTAAATATATATCAGTAAAAAAAAACCTACCAAAAACTAACCTTACGCACTGTAGCTTTAGTAAAGATTCCTTCTCTCTCCGCACCTCTAAATTTTAATGGTACATTATATCGTCTGAAAACATACCACGCAGTACGCCATCAATACCTTTTGTGCCCTTTGCCTTCAATTTTAGCCGCATCTGTTATAAAGAAATAAATGGCAGTAAGTTATAATACAATCGCACTATATTTAAAAGCGAAATAATTATCATAGCATCCGTGTTTGTCTTCCACGAAGCGCACGTGCTCTTTCGATGACTTGGACAGTTTCGAAGCGAGCTCCATATAATGCTCGTCCTCCAAGTCACCGGTGATGCGCAATAATTTACTTTGTGCCTGCATCTCGGCTTTTCTGGCATGTAGAAAATTAAAATATAAAAATTAGATTCTGTTTCATTTTGTAAATGCAAAACTGCATTACTGGCTTTATCTTTTGGGGCCTTTTCAATGGCAGTGAGACGGGTCTCAACGGCATCCAGCTTCTGGATTATATCTGAAATACATACATAAATATATTTTTTTTATTATTTTAAAGCAAATACTAAAATATTTACATATATATTAATACATAATACCTGCGTGACCGACAGACCATGATGACGGTACCACAATTTTTGAAGGTTCTCCTGAAAGAGCGCAAACGATATTATAAAATATTTTTTAAACACTTTATCTGTAAAAAACATATTATTAAAAAATGCAAAATGAAGATCATCAGATGTTCAATGCAAAATCTATGGGGGCTCAACGGTTGTGAGTATTTCACTTCGGAATCCATTTCTTCCACAAGATCATCGAAATTCATTCTATGAGAGATCATAAAAAGAAACTTATCATCTATAGGTAAATGTATGTACGATGAACAATCTAAAACACAACTTTTTAAATTAAATATACACTATTTAATTGCATTTCTTTAAAGAAAAGTTAATAATTTATGACTTACTCACCTTAGTTTTTTGTAATTTGCAATATGATATTTGAATTATAAAAATGCTCCAAATGCTTTTCTATAATATTTAAAGTTTTAATCGTATAGATAACATACAAATCACAATGCTTACCTTATTCTCCTCTTCAGCTTTTCCGTTTTCTATATCTACTTATATACATACATATGTATATAAAAGAAAGTCGTTACACCATTTATAACTCAAGAACGGCTGAACCGATTTGGCTGAAAATTGGTGGGGAAATAGCTTAGAGCGATTTATTTTAAAGTTTAATACAACACATAAATACAAAAATTATATTTTAAATCATAAGCATTTGTTCAAAATTCATGTTTGTAGGAATCATTTGAATATATGCGTACAATTTTAAACAGAGTTTTCTCAAAAATAATACAATTGCTAACTGGCTCAGTATTCAGTCGTTGAGTATGTATTATACCACGTTCATCCCAAAAGGCTGATGTCGTTTTTCCACGCCTGAGAACCGGTTCATCAAGTACAGTCCACTAGAATGAGTCCATTGGACTCCAGTGGGAAATGATGGAGCTATATTTCTATCACTGACGAAAAATTTCGGCTTTATTCCGCTTAGAGAGAACTTAAACACTTCTCAGAATCAGTTTTTTGTCGTTGTTTTTGTTGGATTATGAACTTGCGAGGCACCTACTCTGCTCATTTCGCCTGTTTCCAGCTTAGCAAATATCTTTTCAACGGTGGGTTTCCCTGAGCCCCAATGCAACAGTATTTTCCCCAAAAAAACACTACTTTATTAAGACACGAAATGCTTTATGATCCATTTTTTTGTAAACTAACACAAGTTGCTTCACAAAAATGCTATATCTCATTAAATAATAGTTATAATCCAACTAATAAAAAACATATACATAGATGTTAGTTGTAGTATTAACTATGTATCAGCCACAGTGAAGCGTGGACGGGTCCTCTAGTATAAAATAAATAAAGTATATACATATATGTATGTATGTATATATAACAGAAATTAATTATAAAATATGAAATTATCAATTAACTAAACTACCTCTTTAAAATCCAAAATAAACTGCGCTTTTCGTTTTTTCTTCTTCTTGAAAAGTTGGGTATTCGTCTTTCCTATTCTAGCAGTTAATATTACAATATATTTAGAATGTCGATAGTTTTTCTCTATCTTACTTACGTATTCTCCCATTCAATTGAAAATTCCAGAAAATGTAAGAGTGTTGGTGAACAGCTGCAAATGTTTCAAAGCGTTTGTGCAATCTGTTATAGCAGAAACAGCCAAAAACGCTACTCCCTTCTATCCTTTGCCTTCCTTAGCGAGTAAAATGTGTTATAGCAGAAACAGCCAAAAACGCTACTCCGTTCCTTCCTTTGCCTTCCTTAGCGAGCAAAATGTGTTAAAAGTTGAGCCCGTGATAAAAACGCAGAAATCAGCCATCTTTGTTTGTTTTCATTTGAACAATGTTGCCATTGCTCAATACGCATATATAGTTTTGTGCACATCTATGTTTTCAATTACAATTTTTTATAATATAAAATATCAAAACTGAAAACAAACTATTATAAAGTAGTTTATATATTTATAAATAATAGCATTTGACTCTGATTTTGAGTTATTTTAAGAAAATTTCAAACATATTGAAGGGATTGAATTATAAAAGTTGATAATTACTACAGTATATCGATATTGGCAACCATGCGTTGTGAGAGAGCAATCAGCTGACACGTTTCTACGGCAAAAATCCAAATGCCGTGAATTCTCACGGCATCCTACCTCAAAGAGAGACATTGCGCGCCCATAGATAGGTCGTATCAGCTGACACGGGCCACGGGTCCCCGTTTTTGGCTGTTTGCGCTATTATGATCACTGCAGTGCTAGTGGTAAACACCGCTAGCTAGCGTTTGGGAGGAAAATAAATATGTGTACGTGTTTTACTTATTCCTAGAACAAATTAATTATTTGTTTTTATTTTTAATCTTTACCAATTTAGAAGTTTTGTATTAAGGGGATTTACCAGTGTAACGCATGAAAAATTAAACGATTTTCGTTAAAGAAAGTACTCTATTGAATGTTTCGAACTTTTTTGAACGTAATAAGTTATACATATTTTCAGTTATATTTTAAGATTTTTTTTTCAAAAGTGTTGAAAAACTGCGTAGTTATGTACTGTCTTCGAAGATGTCAAAAAGAAGTGCCCCAACCGTTGGCATGATTAAACTTATAGATATTTCCTATACAATGACCTACGATCTCAAAAATATCAAAAAATATCAAAAATTAACAAAACGCTACAAGAGATTCGATACACTGCGCCGCGTCAACATCTCGCTATTCACCCTCGATTCACGGAACCTCGATCGCCAGCTGCTGCAAATCATTATATTTGTAAAAACTTTATAAAGTATAAATTTATTTTATAAATAAAATTGTTAAAAAAACCAAAGTGTATAAAAGGGTTTTTATTTTAGTTAAAGCAGTAGTGTGTGCTCCACAATACTATATTGGATACAATTAAAGATGCTAGTGTAAGTGATTTATCACAGAAATTAAATGCTAAATTTGGCATCAAAAAAGACAGGCACCTTAAATTAACAGCCACAAAACGAACCACAAAAAATAAAACAAAACAATATCCAGTGCAGTGCGGTAGAAGTGCAGTGGCGAACAAAAAAATATAAAACAAAGAAAAAAAGCTTAAAAAACATAAGTGCAGTGTCCCAAACAAAAACAAAAAAAAACATACCTATACACCTACATATATATTTTGTGAAAACTGCGGGAGAACAAAAAAGGTTTGATACTTATATACAACGAATAAGACAAAAATAAAAAAAGTGCAGTGGAACGAAGAAAAAACGAAAGCTGCGGTGACAAAAACCTAAACTTACAAAACCAAAATATATCAAACAGTCTCAACAGGCAAAACAAAAAACAAACACAGACAGTCGGTCGCGAAACAAATAAACGGGCGCGAAAACCTAAAGCACCTTATAAGAAAACAAAAACAAATATTCGGGCGCGAAAAAAATATGTTAAATATGTAAAAAGCCTAAGAGCTTATCTTTGTGTTTCCAAAACACCAAAAGCAACTAATATCCAAGCAATTAATTGCGAAAAATTTCCGGCAAACCCTTTCTGCTTAATAAAGCAGTAATCGGGATTGTATAGAATAAGTAAGCAAAGGAAAAATAGCAAGTCCTAAATAAAGTAAAAGACAAAAACACTAACAAAATAAATATAACTATACTTACATACATACAAACATATACCTTTTCATAATACAAATAACATACTATACATCAATATATATGTATAATTGCCAAACGCAAAATATATATTTATATATTCACATATACATATATATACATATGTCTATAATGCATATTAGACGGCGGTTCTAATATAAACTACATATGTACAAGTGCATATTTGCTTACATACATATGTACGTATACATAAGAGAAAATAACTTTTCAAATTCCGTTTTCAATCTCTCTCTCTTTTTCGAAAAATAAAATAGCATTTACATATACATACATATATCAAACAAAAAAATTAACAAAATTTACGTAATTTGTAAGAACTATACAAAATATTTCTTAACACAGTTGTACACACACATATTATAAGTCCACATTGGCAATTATCCGGCAATACCTCTTGTTCTTTACAAACAAAAACAAGCAGGATTGCGTACAAATAGCGCATTGATCTTTTCAGCGAGCTCTCAATTGCTCAAAACATAAGTACTTTCATAAGCACATACATACATACATACAAGTCCAAGTATTAGGGTGTACCTAAATACTAACATAAGGACGTAAAAGAAGGTAATAAAGTAAAAGTGCGGATATTTTCAAACTTAAAGCTAAAATAAAATAAATAAATAATATTATTTCGCAAAAATGGTTAATACCGACCCTAATCAAAATACACCTGCAGGAGCTACACGCTCAAAACAGGTTGCTAAATTTATTTCAGAAAGTGACAGTTTTTTAAGATACTGCACTAGATTTGCATCTTCACCGATTCATGAAAACTCTGAATCGTTGTTAGAAATAAAAAACCAAAATCTTACAAATTTTTGGACGCGCCTCCAAGCGGCTCATGTCGTCATTGTAGATTCTGACGATTCAGTTGTCCGCGTGTGACACAGAAACATTCTATGGAGGTTATGAAGAATGGCCGTCCTTCCGGGACATGTTTACAGCCGTTTACATCAACCATCAAGAACTATCAAAAGCACAAAAATTGTATCACATATCCAGTGATATCAATAATACTCGTAATATACAATATTCATATCAAATGTTCTTATTTCTAGTGCTTATATTAACAAACTTAATACTAATATTTAATATCGTAGTAATATATGTTATTAATTCCTGAATGGGAGGTCTAGAATATGTTGTCTTTTGAGTCTAGTTATTTCATTGCTGCCAATGTTATTTAAATCTAAATTTATTGATTTTCTTATATAAATCTCATTGAATATGATATCGACGGGCGAGGCGGCGATACTTCAATTTCTGGAATTTGTCACTGCTGGCGATCGAGTAGACTCGGATCGTGGTTGAATTTAGTAATTGGAGGAGAAAAGCGTAAGGTGTCGACGCGGCGGAGTGTGTATGCCAAAGTTGATGATCGAACTGACTGTGTCGCACGAATTGCTTAGAACCAATTGTCGAACATCCCACATATTGACAGAAAAAACAAAGTCAGAATTCAATCTGACAATAATAAAAATTCAAATATATGTCACTTTTCGACCCCCCAGGGTGGCCTTCGCCACTTATGATTACTGACGCAAGATTTATGGGACGAACAAATGAAACCGAACTAAAATTTTCGCAGGTATAAATACAGCGATGTGTAAACTATTCCCCACATACCAAGCCAATACGGTTTCTGAATATTGCGCAACATCTATACGCGCACACAAAACGATAGCACGAACACAACCTAATTACTAATTCAATATTGGCAAAATGTAAATAAAATCGCTTATATCTTGAATTGTACATACTAGGAAGTCAAAAATTGAGACATTTCGTTCAATATTGATTCATAGCTAAATTTTCAAATTATGAGCAAAAATTCAAAAAGAAAGTTAAGGGGTCACCATATTCTCAATGCGATACAGTGACGCATCTACACTTACAAAAACTAAAGGTCGCTCTTATCGAATCTATGCAAGCGCTCCTCATATGGGTGGGTTATGGGGATCAGCTGTACAAAGCTTCAAATTAATTATGAAGAATTCTCTATTTTACGAGGCGAGCCGTTCTCCATTCACGGCCACTCTCTCGCAAGAGTGGAGTTACTATCCTTTATAAGCTGATAACATGGAAAAGGCAAATAATAAACAACCGGTATAACATACCGGTGAAATAAGAAATTTTAAATAACCGCTAATGAAATGAATAAAAGCAAACAACGCATACACTTGTTTGCACACAAAATACATGTGTCATGTTTAAATCAAAATCCGTTCTCTGCACACCGGATGAATGTGAGTATATTACAACTCCATCATCAAATACTTCTGCTGTCAGAATGTATTCCTGCGTCTCGGCTACTCCACCAGCAGTACGCCAAAATACAGACAACAACATATTCGTGGAATACTAGGCAAAATATTCGCAGGGGGCCCAGGATGTTTAAAGGAGTTAAGCATCCACCCGCTCTACACGGGAAAACTGGGGCACCCTAATACAACACAGCTCAATTCACCATCTCATGACACCATACTCAACACAACTCACCACACTGCTACATCAATCAACTCACTCTACAAAAAGGATGGGCAAAAGGAAAAGCGAACAATTGGTTCTAAGCAATTCGTTCGACACACTGCGCACATTGACTTTCGGCTAATCTCGCTATTCACCCTCGATTAACGGAACCTCGATCGCCAGCTCCGGCAAAAACTTTATAAAGTATAAATTTATTTTATAAATAAAATTATTAAAAAAAACCAAAGTGTATAAAGTGGTTTTTATTTTAGTTAAAGCAGTAGTGTGTGCTCCACAATATATTGGATACAATTAAAGATGCTAGTGTAAGTGATTTATCACAAAAATTACGGTATAACGACGATGCTTAGACATTTTAGTTTGTGACGTGTGATATTGATTATTTATCGTTTTATTTTGATTGAAGTTTAAATCGTTTATGTTTAATTAGTTCATCCACCAGGCAAAGTGTAAGATTACATAAATCACATTTAAAGTAATTATAATTCTTTTCATTAAAAAAATCACTGAAATACTGAAAATCATTTAAGTATGTTGGAAGGCATACTTCGAACTATAACAAACACTTTAAATGAAATTGTGGATAAAAGAAAGGAAAGTAAAACTAATATAATGTATGAATAAAAACGACCTAGGACAATAAAATAGAATGATGATGACGTTAGTTATAGTAATAAAAATATAACAATTTTCAAAACAAATAACTCAATAAAATTTAAAAGCAAAATTAATAATAGAGAAAAAAACTTGAACGAAAAATTCATTTAAATAAGGCTTACTTTAATGCAATATAAAATCCTACAAACGAAAGTTTATTTCATCGTAACGCATCTGCTTATTACTCGTATAACCCAAAAAGTACAAATACAGATGATAAAACAGCTGTTTTAGCCATTCAAGAATTCACATCGGTTACTATCTCTTAAAAAAACATTGTCATATAGTATTTTGTAATATGTAGAAGCCGTCTTCTTTTAAATATTTTCCATATAATGGAAATAACGGACGCATTTTTTCATTTTGGGAAGTCGATTTTCAGGTGTCTACATTAGCTGTGATAATGTAATAGATTTCTAATGCTAACAAGTAGATGACGCAAAATCAGAGTCGCACCGAGAGATTTAGAGTGGATCAGTTTCAAATCACTTCGATGAAATGGTTTTGAAGTGTCATTTTTGTATGGCGAAATCTTGATAAATTTATAAGATTAGTAGGATAAACTACTCAACAGCCGAAATCATGTGATCGTCGGTCTGAACATGGTATCAGTTACAATTTATTCGTATTCAGTTATTACTCAAGAAAGATATTTTAAATTGTTGAAATATTTGAAAAATTTACTTTTGAATCATAAACGCAAAATCAAAGCAGCTGATTTGGGAAATACGGATCCATTCACTTTTGACAAATCGTTGTTTATGAGCTATCGATACAAGCATATACATATAATTGAATCATGGTTAAAACACACTTCACCAACGGCTTCTGTCAATTGAAACTTCCTTTTTTGATTTGTCAGATTGATTTTTGTGCTCCGAATAATTTCTGTACTCTTTGGTGTGTTTTCTCTAAATAAAAAAAATATGTAATCAATAAGATTTTCTGTTAAAATTAGTAATTTTTTATAGAAATATATTTTATAAGAGTTAGACATAATTAAAAAATTGAAAATTAAAAAAAAATATGATAAAATAAATGTTACTTTATATTCACCTTCACATGCGAAGTATAATTGAAATTAGTAAAAGATATACACAAGGAAATATTTTATATAGTTTTTTATAATATTAATAATGGGTTTTTCAATAGGGAAGCTACTAGATGTACACCTATAGGGACAGCAAACGACGCCACATTTTTTCCGCACTTTTGACATTTTTCTTCAGTAAGGTTTGCCATTTCGTCATAGAAAAATATACGATCTAACAATGAGTCGAAATTCTTAAATTTACAACCGTAATTCGGAGTCAGTGGCCTCAACTTTAAGAGCGCTACGTCCAATGTATGGTCGTCATAATCGTCCTGTCAGATCAACAATTGAGCTTCAAGTGGAAAAATTTGAACCCACAGGCACTGTACAAAATGTTCCCGTGCCAGTGAGACTAATAGCGCGATTCTGTAAACAGCCTCTAGTCACTATTTGAGACATTTTTAAGAGAAGTCTCAATTTGTGACTAGTTACTATTAACTACACAGTCTCTAGCGTTAGTTTCAAAATATTGTCTCAAATGAAAAAATAAGCAAGCATTGAAAACGATAGCATTATTTTATTCTCAAGCTTATAAAAATTTTTTGAGAAATTCATAATTTTGTGAAAATATTAAATTGAAAATCTATAATTTTGAAAAGAAATTGTTCTTTTTTCAAACGTCAACTTTATAAGTGTCTTATAGCGATCTCTCGCTCGCAGTTATGGGCGAAAGTCCGCCTCCTGGAGGATATATTTCTAAACCCATGCAATGCAAAATATGTTACGTTATCGGTCATACAAGAAACAGGTGTACCAACACTCCTGTTTGTGCCACATGTGCCTTACCAGAGCACTCAGAGGTAATAAAGTGCACTCAAATTACATGTATTAACTGTAATTCTCAGCATAAATCAACAAATAAAAAATGTCCAACTTATCTTAAAAAGCAAGAAATCCTTAAATATTCTACAATAAACCGAACATCAATTAAAGAAGCAGTAACTTATGTATGTGAATAACAACTTTTCACCAGACTACTTCACAAAAGGAATCCCAATAGAATCACTTGACTTAATTAACCACAGAAGAATTAATCAAGGCAAAACCATCAACAACCAAAAACAACGAAAATTTACAAAACAAAACCAATAATTATACAAAACCTATTGCTGACAACACAACTACAAAACAAAAATCTTATATAAATCAATTAAAATACTCAGATTTTATCCTACCAACAACTCATCCCAACAATCAAAATAAAGAAAATCCACCCGATAATAACTTAAGTGTAACTCCTATTGGCTCAATAAGCATACCCAAATCATCAAATTGTCAGGAAGAAACCGAATCAACTATAATGCAGGTAAACAAATTTAAATATAATTACATTGCCAACACCAGCAATTTTACCGAAAACAATTATGACTCACAGAATAATATGGATAGAGACATCAATGAGATTCTTTCTCAACTTCAATACATTAATCAGGAAAATATTATAGCAGATTCTAATTCTGAATAACTATACTCATATCTCCGTGCATATTTTATAATGAAAGTTCTTCAGTGGAACATTAAAGGCTATTGGAACAATTACAATAATTTGGAGATATTAATAGCGGAATTCCAACCTCATACATACGAGTATTATAGCATTACAAGAAACGCATATCAATGCGGCTTTGAAAACAACCAAATGCCCAAAATGGTAAAATATTTATCTTCACAATACGAACATGTGAAATAAGCAAGGTATTGCATTTCTCATCCGCAAAAATATTCAACATATCTACGGTGCAAATGGCACTAGATTGAATTTTCAAATAATAGGTTGTCAAATAAGTCTTGCGGTAATTTCGCTGGTTGGCGCTGAAAGCGCGTAGTTCTAGTTTTATTCGTCGCATCGAGTCATGCTGTTACCTTTTTGGAAAGCTCATTTCACGCGCTAACATGTGTTTGATTGATTGTCGATTCTTTTAAGTCGTTCGTGAGTTATAGCGTCGCAAACATGGAGCAAAATAAAGAGAACTACTACGATAAAGGCAAAAATGCATCTCAAGCCGCCAATAAAATTTGTGCAGTTTATGGACCCGATACAGTTTCCATTTCCACCGCACAACGATGGTTTCAACGTTTTCGTTCTGGTGTAGAGGTGGTCGAAGATGCGCCACGCTCCGGCGCTGAGCGGCCGACAAAATCGCTGAATTGGTCGAAAAGGACCGGCATAGTAGCAGCCGTAGCATCGGTCAAGAGCTGGGCATGAGCTATCAAAAATTCATTTCAATTTCAATAAAAAAAGAAAATCAATAAAAATACCGCAAGCCTTTTTTGACAACCCATTATGTAGCTTCAATCCAAGTGAAAACTAGTGTAGAAATTAAAATACAAAATATTTACCTACCACCAAACATAAAAAACTCTTTCAATGAGTTCATCAATTCAATTGATACTAATTTTGCGAACAATATTATATTGGGCGATATAAATGGGTGGCATCCACTATGGGGCTCTCACAATATCCAGAGGAATAATGTTTGAAAGTTTTGTACTACAAAATAATCTGTGTATTCTTAACAACGGCAAATATACTCACTATACTTTAACTGTGATTGACATCTCAGCATGTAGCCCCAATTTATCGATTGAGATAAATTGGGACACGGTGGACGATATGTCCGGTAGTGATCATAGTCCAATAATACTCTGTTATAGGGAAAATTATGCGAGTACTGTCCATAACCCTAGATACAAAACGGCAAAAGAATACTGGCTTCTTTTTTCTAAGAGATTAGTATACTGATAACGTTAATAACGAGGCGGCTAACATAACGAAAGCTATTAGGCGAGCAGCCAATGTAAGTATTCCGCAATCTAAACCATACAGGAAGAGACATAATACCTGTTGGTGGACAAAAGAGCTGCAAGAACTTAGAAACGAAAAAATTAAATACTGGCATGCTCTAAAAAACAACTTAACGTTTGCAGATGTTCTGCAGATGAACAATTTTCAAGTGAATACATTTCTGAACAAGTAAGGAAGGGCTAAGTTCGGGTGTCACCGAACATTTTATACTCTCGCATGATAAAGTGATAATTGAGATTTCATTATACGTCATTTACATATTTTTCAAATACCGTATTTTTGTAAAGTTTTATTCCGCTATCATCATTGACTCCTAATGTATATACTCGTATTATACAGAAGAGGCATCAGATGGAATTCAAAATAGCGTTATATTGGAAAAAGGCGTGGTTGTGAACCGATTTCATCCATATTTCGTACATGTCATCAGGGTGTTAAGAAAATATTATATACCGAATTTCATTGAAATCGGCGAAGTAGTTAGTGAGATATGGTTTTTGGTCCATAAGTGGGCGAGGCCAAGCCCATTTCCAATTTTTAAAAAAATCCTGGGTGCAGCTTCCTTCTGCCATTTCTTCCGTAAAATTTAGTGTTTCTGACGATTTTTGTTAGTCGGTTAACGCACTTTTAGTGATTTTCAACATAACCTTTGTATGGGAGGTGGGCGTGGTTATTATCCGATATCTTCCATTTTTGAACTGTATATGAAAATGCCTGAAGAAAACGACCCTGTAGAGTTTGGTTGACATAGCTATAGTAGTTTCTGAGATATGTACAAAAAACTTATTAGGGGGCGGGGCCATGCCCACTTTTCCAAAAAAATTGCGGCCAAATATGCCCCTCCCTAATGCGATCCTTTGTGGCAAATTTCACTTTAATATCTTTATTTATGGCTTAATTATGATACTTTATAGGTTTTCGGTTTCCGCCATTTTGTGGGCGTGGCAGTGGGCCGATTTTGCCCATCTTCGAACTTAACCTTCTTATGGAGCCAAGGAATACGTGTACCAAGTTTCATCATGATATCTCAATTTTTACTCAAGTTACAGCTTGCACGGACGGGCGGACGGACAGGCGGACGGACGGACAGACAGACATCCGGATTTCGACTCTACTCGTCACCCTGATCACTTTGGTATATATAACCCTATATCTGACTCTTTTAGTTTTAGGACTTACAAACAACCGTTATGTGAACAAAACTATAATACTCTCCTTAGCAACATTGTTGCGAGAGTATAAAAAAATCGTGTCTCAAATCGGTATGGGGTGAATAAAATTTCGAAGTCTGCTGTAGTCTTGAAGAAGAAATTACACTGTTTGAACTGGAAAATAACCTTAAAAATACTAAAGAGAATTGTCCTGGCCCGGACAGAATCACCTATGCAATGATTAAAAATGCACTTCTGGTACTAAAAATTCGCTTAATTCATTTATTTAATTTAATCGTCAAAACTGGTGTGTTTCCCCACTCTTGGAAAAAATCAAACGTCATTTGTATTCCAAAGCATATGAATAAGAAAGATGGCTACAAAAATTACCGTCCTATTTCGCTTTTATCATGATTAAGCAAACTGTTGGAAAAAATTATATCAAAATGTATACAATTTTTTTTATTTCAAAACAATCTAATAAGTAGAAAACAAACTGCTTTTAAACCTAGGTCAGGCACGATAGAGGCAATAATTTACCTAGACCACTTTCTAGCTAGTAATTTATCAACTCGAAATCACTGCTCTGTTATAAGTGTTGATTTTACAAAAGCCTTTGATAAGTGTCCACTCTATACTCAATCAACTTGATCGGTGGAAAGTTGGCCCAAAAATCTATAACTATACAAAAGCTTTTTTATCAAATAGAACATTTATGGTCAACGTAAACGGATATATGTAAATCAAATTTAAAAAAAAAAATTAGAAAATGGAGTACAACAGGGTTCTCCCCTATCGGTGACGTTATTTCTAATTGCATTTGAAAAAATTAATGCTTTAATGAAAAAAGTTAATAACATATCACACTATTTATACGCGGGTGACCTCTATTTTGTTTCGAAGATTAATGATGTAAACACTTACATTAATGATTTGGAAAAGTTGTCTACTTTATTTACAAATTGGTCCTTAACATCGGGTGCATCTGTTAATTTTGAAAAGTGTAAGCCCCTACATACATATATGCAAGAAGCGAAACTGCAATCTTCCAGATCCAGTATTTCAAAATCTTATAATAGAAAATGTGCGCTATCTTAAAATCCTTGGAATAACCTTTGATCAAAAACTGACTTGGAAATACCAAATTGAAGACCTATGTCAAGACCTCTCAAAACGTATAAATCTACTCAAAATCATATGCAGCATGAAAAGTGGTGCTCATACAAAGTCTCTACTAAATATTATGAAAGCTTTGATATTGGGGAAAATCTACGCTGTCTGCAGAAAATCAAAAAACATTACCACATGGCAGCGCGCATAATTAGTCTCGCGTTTCGAACAACTCCAATTGCAAACATACTTTTTGAACTGAAACTCCCTACTATTGAAGACTGCATTTTTAAATTAACTGGGAATAAAATATGTAACTGCATACAAAACTCAGATAACATCCTGTACACAGACTTTAAGGCTCTTCTTCTTCTTCTTAATTGGCGTAGACACCGCTTACGCGATTATAGCCGAGTTAACAACAGCGCGCCAGTCGTTTCTTCTTTTCGCTGCGTGGCGCCAATTGGATATTACAAGCGAAGCCAGGTCCTTCTCCACTTGGTCCTTCCAACGGAGTGGAGGTCTTCCTCTTCCTCTGCTTCCCCCGGCGGGTACTGCGTCGAATACTTTCAGAGCTGGAGTGATTTCATCCATCCGGACAACATGACCTAGCGAAGCCGCTGTCTTTTAATTCGCTGAACTATGTCAATGTCGTCATATATCTCGTACAGCTCATCGTTCCATCGGATGCGATATTCGCCGTGGCCAATGCGCAAAGGACCATAAATCTTTCGCAGAATTTTTCTCTCGAAAGCTCGTAACGTCGACTTTAAGGCTTTAGCTCACTCGAAAAGATACTTAAAAATTAATTCTACAATCACGGAAATCTTCAAAATGGCTAAGAAGATGGATATAGATTTTTCGAAGCTAAAAACTTACAAAGTTTTCAGTCCTCCCTGGAAATCTGCAGAATCTCTTTTCATCTCCAGTGGGTTTACCAAAAATAGCACGAACCCACTTGCTTTAAGGCAACTGAGCAAGTGCAAAAATGGAAGCAAAAGAACTGGCTAATTTGGTACTGTGATGGTTCAAAGAAAGTTGAAAACACTTTTGCTATTACAACAGAATCTAAAGAACTAATCAAAAGTGGACTTTTGTCTAGCTGCACCGCTATATTCACCTCGGAAATTACAGAAATTGAAGAAGCTGCAAAATTAAAACCTAAAGGCTGTAAACTAATAATATGCACCGATAGTCTCTCATCAATGAACGCTTTATAATCGGCAAATATTAGCGATATTCTCACACGTAGGGTTAAGGAGACTCTCATACGAGGCAAAAATATAAAAATTGTATATACGCCAGCGCATGTGAACATTACGGGTATTGAAAATACCGATCAATTAGCAAAAGACGCACCACTCATCCTACTTTTTTGATAACAACTATACCGAAAAAGATATTAAAAGGTGCCTCGCAAACTTCATCAAAAAACAACGTGTCTCTAATTATAAAAACAAAATTAATGCTCATTATAAAACTATGCATCAGTTATCTCAACAACATGGCAGTAAATCGAATTTTAAGACAAAACACTAGCAGCTTGTTTTGATGAGACTTAAACTCGGCCATACAAAATTAACGCACGGATATTTACTTTCAAAAGAATCACCACACTTTGCATGAACTGCAAGATACCCTGCCCATGCAACACCTAATAAACTGCTACAATGACACATCGCAAAATGTTGATTTGCATACCGCTATAGCAACACTGGAAAATATAAGAAAGCATCTACCTCCTATATTATTATACTCTCGCAACAAAGCTGCTAAGGAGAGTATTATAGTTTTGTTCACATAACGGTTGTTTGTAAGTTCTAAAACTATGGGGTTATATATACCAAAGTGATCAGGGTGACGAGTAGAGTCGAAATCCGGATGTCTGTCTGTCCGTCCGTCCGTCCGTGCAAGCTGTAACTTGAGTAAAAATTGAGATATCATGATGAAACTTAGTACACGTATTCCTTGGCTCCATAAGAAGGTTAAGTTCGAAGATGGGCAAAATCGGCACACTGCCACGCCCACAAAATGGCGGAAACCGAAAACCTACAAAGTGTCATAACTATGCCATAAATAAAGATATTAAAGTGAAATTTGACACAAAGGATCGCATTAGGGAGGGGCATATTTGGCCGCAATTTTTTTGGAAAAGTGGGCGTGGCCCCGCCCCCTACTAAGTTTTTTGTACATATCTCAGAAACTACTATAGCTATGTCAACCAAACTCTATAGAGTCGTTTCCTTCAGGCATTTCCATATATAGTTCGAAAATGGAAGAAATCGGATAATAACCACGCCCACCTCCCATATAAAGGTTATGTTAAAAATCACTAAAAGTGCGTTAACCGACTAACAAAAAACGTCAGAAACACTAAATTTTACGGAAGAAATTGCAGAAGGAAGCTGCACCCAGGCTTTTTTTTTAAATTGAAAATGGGCGTGGCCTCGCCCACTTATGGACCAAAAACCATATCTCAGGAACTACTGGACCGATTTCAATGAAATTCGGTATGTAATATTTTCTCAACACCCTGATGACATGCACGAAATATGGGTGAAATCGGTTAGCAACCACGCCCTCTTCCAATATAACGCTATTTTGAATTCCATCTGATGCCTTTTCTGTATAATACGAGTATATACATTAGGAACCAATGATGATAGCGGAATTAAACTTTACAAAAGTATGGTATTTGAAAAATATGTAAATGACGTATAATGAAATCTCGATTATCACTTTATCATGCGAGAGTATAAAATGTTCGGTGACACCCGAACTTAGCCCTTCCTTACTTGTTTTTTATACCTACGCTATTGCTACGATTTCTTAGCTATCTCCGCACTATTTTTTATCCCCATCACTTTCATTAGAGCTCAAATAAAAAAACAAAGTTGGATCCATTTTGATATTATTATTTAGCTTTTGTTAGTTTATTGAAAATTTTGCAACAGTTTTGACAGTTCCACATCTAATTTGACCTAAAAATACGATCCAAAACAATGTGGAATTTAAAAACTATTATGAATTGAAAATATATTACGATCCGTTTGCTATCGTATACCATAATGCTAATCACCGCATACGATTGACGTACATATGTAATTTACTTTCGTATGTTTGCCGATCCGTGCACAGATGTAACGATTCGACCCCTGGCTTGATGACATACGTGAACAAGTGTATAAACGTATCGGTTCGTTCGAATACCATTCGAATGAAAACTTCCAATCGTAATAGACAAATTTATGAAAATGTGACTACATTTTTTTAAATTTTATATTTTTTTTAATTCTTAGTAATAAAGAACAAAAACAAGAAAATAATAAATGGAATACATCATTAAAAATAAAAAAAAAATTAATTTATGTATATGAACAACATTTTTGTATTTCAGTTTACATTAAAAAAGTTATTTACAAGGTTAAAACCATAAATTTTCAAATTAAATTTAATAAATAATATTTTATTTTCATTTTTCATTTTTCCGGTTCGCTACCCTGGTGTCTATTTCTTGTGTGTGATCACTATCGCACTATTTTTTCATCCCTATCACTTTCACTAGAGCTCAAATCAAAAAACAAAGTCGGATCCATTTTGATATTCAATTAACTTTTTAGGTAGTTTATTGAAAATGTGCAACAGTTTTGACAGTTCCACAATTATTGTGGCCTAAAAATACGATCCAAAGCAATGTGAATTTTAAAAACTGTTGTGAGTTAAAAACAAATTACTATCCGTTTGCTATCGAAAGTCATAATGCCCATCGTAAAGGTACCATGATAATGCCCATCACCGTATACGATTGACGTATCACGGAATCTTCTTTCGTATGTTTGCCGATACGCGCTGTGTTGAATTGATTTTGCCGAAAAAACCATTTGTTCTGTTTTTTTTAGCCTAAGTTTACTTTAGAACGAGTATATAGCTGTCATTCGAAATGAACTTTCCAAACCATGCACTTATTTGGAAAACTTTTATTTATTTATTTAAATAAAAATTTGATAAAATTTGGCACCGATTATTGTTCAATGTATCAAAATACATTGTTCCAATCGGATCACTATAGCATATAGCTACCATACAAACGGACCGATCAAAGTAAAGTTTGAAATGGAATCTTTTGTAATTGTGAAGGATGTTTTAAAATTCGAGAAAAATAATTTTTTGATAATAGAAATAAAAAAATAAAAATAATACCCTTGTGTAACAAAGAGGTTGAATCGAGTCAATACTTTCCTCCGCCCCCATATACCTCATAAAAGGATTTTCGAACTACTACTTCACACTCGGAACTTTAAACTTAGATAAGAAAGATTTTTTTATTCCAAACTAGCTGCCCCGCAGCCGTTGTCCTGCGTGAAATTATGTGTTTTGAAATGAACAGAAAGTTAAATTTATCATTTTATTATTTATTTTTTCAATGCAACGCAGGTTGATAAACAACGTTTTTTGGTTTCTGTTCCGGTGTACAGAAATGATGGTTTTCAACTCGTGAGCATACCACGGCCGTGTGAAAAACATAGCATTTCCAAATTTATGCCTCACACTATGCGACTATCTTTAGGTCCTGTTGCTTGTCATCTCGAATGCAATTTTCACTGGAAACGAAATACGTTTGAACTGAAATGGGAAATCGTTAGAATTCAAAGGAATTCGTACAATCAAGCATTCTGTCCCTTGTATTCGATAGGTGCGTCTCAATCAGTCGGGTTCCATTACATAGTTTCGGGGCATGATGATTGCTAAACATAATAACGACCGATCCTACTTTGAGACGCAAATGATGCGGTGGCATACCAAGCCTGTCCAAAGAATTTAGAAATACCACTGGATAATTCACGACGTCGTCTTCATTGTCAAGACGATCGATCGATTTGTATGAGCGCAAGTCTCCCGGAATTTGACTTTGAATCTTCCAGTTTAAGTCAACAACATCGGTATTTTTGGCAGCTAACATTGCGCGTGCACATAAGGAATCGTAGTTACGATAATTTGGCAAATGTCCGAACATTTGTGATGAGTTAATCTTTCGTGAATTGATAAAGGGAAGATGGAATTGATATCGAACCACCGGAAGTATCCACTGAAACTGTAACATTTCCAATTTTTAGCGAAGGCGATGTAAAACGTGTTCGGCAATATCATTTTTGTTCGTATCCCATAATTGACGCGGATTTGAAGGCTGATATGTCGAAATGATTATCGCGAAAAGTATGCGAACTGCATTTTCATTCCAGTGATTAACGTGTTCCAGCAATTGTAATTGCTGGCTTACTTCTCCAAAACTTGTACACACCGTACCATTCACAGTAAGCAATGACTCAAATAAAGTTGAATCGCGTACATTAATCAATAGCAACCGAAGGTAGGAACAATCGTCGTTTTTCGGGTGGATTGTGTAAATTCGTCCTAATGCATTAGTTGAGAACACATCTGGATGTCAATCTACTGGTTGGCCTTGCTTGTAAGAGCAATGTTCTCGCAAACGGATCACTGACGAAAGTTGAGAAAAAAATCGTCAATGTTAATTTTGTTGCTGGCGGTGTTTCCACTGGCTGTACTGTATTCTCTGGGTTGAAATACACTCTTTGGCCACTCTCCAAATTAACTGCGAGACGCACAACAGTCGGGAAAACGTCCATGAATTGCAAAAGTAAATATCTTACAAAGCGCTTTATTGCAGTTCACGTATCGACCGTATCGTTCAAGACCAATAATCGCTATGCTGCTTCCTTTGGTGACGTATTTACAAACGTATTTTATCGATTTCACCAAACTGCAATATTAAACATTGATATGAGTTTTGAATGTGAATTAGAAAATAATGGTGAATATAGTACGATCCATGTGTTGTCAACTTCGATATTAACTGTTGTAAGTTGATTGCTGAATGTTCTGCCATTGTTGTCTGGTGAGCGACGCCGATAGAGTTGATATCCATCATTTCCAGTTTGTGTTTCCGAAAGAAAAGCACATGGATAGTGTTCCATGCATTTATTGTCAGACATACAAACCGAAAAGATGAACCATATTGGTTTCCACCCAGTGGCGTAGCTACAACTTCGGGCGACCGGGGCTAAGGATGTTCCGCAGCCCCCCTTTATCTACCTACCTACAAGTTTCATGAGGTGGTTCGAACAAAAGTGAATTTTTACAAAATATCTTCGATATTAAGTATATAAAATTTAGGAACTAGAAGCCACGCAAATTCTGAAGTTCCAAAATTCTCACAATACGGCTTTTGAGGAAATTGATAGTAAATTTATAAGACATCTTATTAAAAGCCATAGAAAAAACCCATTTTCGCCCTATATCTTGTACACTTTTGACACAATTTCCAGGAATTTTTGCCTATTTTGCTACTATAAGATATAAGACAAATTCAAAGACTGAAGAGTATTCGAGTAAAAATTTATATTTTTCATTGTTATTCAGATTATTACATTGTGAGTGTACTACTCTTTATCTTTAAAGTTTGTTGAAGTATTTTTGTGAATATTAAAAAACAGCGAAGATCGTTTTGCCGCCCCCAAGACGTTGCGCCCGGGGCGACGGAATAGCCGGAATAAAAAAGCAAGCGACCGAAATTGAACGATTCAAATAATTTACAAATCAAAATATTGAAAAACAAAACAAACAAAAATTAAAAAAAAAAATTGTACTTTTTGGAATTATCCAATTTTCCGACTTTTCTTCATGAAAATTATAAGGTATTTTTATTTCTAAACCTTCCTTGATCCACAACGAACAACCTCTGAAAATTTCATCAAGATTGGTTCAGCCATTCTCGTAGCGTTACTAACAAACAAACATTCATTCGTTTGTATGGGAAAAATAAAAGGGCTGTTTTTAGGAGTTTTCCGACAATTATTCGAATTTTTCTCTCCGTAAAAACCATCCTTGAAGCTCAACGAACATTATCATCAAAATTATTAATAAAATAATTATCAAAAAAAATTATCAAATTTGGTTCAGTCGTATGAAAGTTATGTGCGTACATACAGTTTGGCGATTCATTTTTATTTATATATGTAGATTATTTTTACATATTTATGTATGTGTAAGGAGCACGAAAGTACCAACCATATTAAAACTAATATTTTGTCGCCTCTCCCTTGTATTTTATTACCTCCTTTCTATAAGTTTTCGGCAATAACTTGTCTCTATTTTCTCCCAGTCCTCTAATACTGCTTGTTTTAATTCTGACTTACTCCTCACGTATCGCGAAGCAATTCTTCTTTTGAGTTCTCCCCATAAATGCTCATAGGTTTCATGTCCCGAGACTGAGCGGGCGTAGCGATAACCTTTGGACAGTTGTATGTATAGCAACCAATTCCGAGCACTCCACGACGTAAGTATGCTTGGGGTCATTGCCTTGGTAGAACTTGGTAGAACATAAAATACACACACTCTCCACACAAAACGCTTGCTGTCTGATCCATTATGCACCGTCGATTTTTTTTCAACAATTTCACTGATACTCGAATGGATTTTTCATCCTTCCAATTTTTTTTATAATAATCTTCTGTTCTTCTTCAATAGTTGTTTGACGCATTTTCGAAGGATGTTATTAACAAATGATCAAATTTCGAATTGAGCTCAACTTATAACGGTTCCCAGCTGACGAATTCTAACCGTCCCATTTTGAACGTGAGCAGACCACATTGTTTTTTTGTTGTTTTTGTTTTCAATGCCGTTAATTGTTATAACTGTGCTTCTTATATACCAGTAAGCATAAACAAATAAAAATAATTCGGAATAAAACAGGATTGACCTTCTTATTTAAGTTAAAAGTTCCCAGTGTGAAGTGTTCAATTTTGAGTGTGGCTCGCTGTATATCGGCTAATGTGGGAGTTATTTTAAGGAAATTGAGAGGGTGTATTCTTCTAATAGCAGTGCCTAAAATAGATAAAATTGGAAGGCAACTTGCCCTAGTCCTCACTATGAGCAAAAAATTGTAATTCAATTGACTCAAAACGGTATCCCTGAAGCGGTCGTTTGAGTTTGTTAAATAGCCAGACACCGCGAGTAATAATGCGTTTCATCCCATCCTGGTAGCTGGAAAGCATTGTTTCACAGAATTTTTTAATTTTTTTGTTTCTCATCTCTCAAATAATTACAAAGTGAATTCATATGATTATTGTCGCCAACAAAGTTACATCCATAAGACAATTTCTCGCTCATTATAATGTTACTTTTGTTGACCGCTTAAATTGCTGTTTCCTCTGGCCAAAACTGTAACTGATATAGCACAGCCAGTGAAAAACGCTACTGCCTTCCTTCCTTTTCCTTCTTCATCGGCAAAATGTGTGCACAGTGAAAAACGTGGTAAAAACGCAGAAATAAGCCATCTTTGTTTGTTTATATTTGAACAATGTTGCCATTGCCCAATACGCATATATAGTTTCGAGCACATCTTTGTATTCAATTACAATTTTTTTCAATATTAAAAATAGTTTACTTATTTATAAATAATAGCATTCGACTCTGATTTTGAGTTATTTTATGAAAATTTCAAACATATTGAACAGATTGAATTATAAAAGTTGATAATTACTACAGTGTATCGATATTGGCAACCCTGCCTTGTGAGAGAGCAATCAGCTGACACGTTTGCACGGCAAAAATCCAAATGTCGTGAATTCTCACGTCATCCCACGTCAAAGAGAGAAGGGAGTAGCGTTTTTCACTGTTCACTTACATTGCGCGCCCATAAGATAGGTCGTGGCAGCTGACACGAGCCACGATTCTACGTTTTTCACTGGCTGTGCTTTTACTGTCTTCAGCACAATGAAATAATTGAATACGTTGAGCGGCAAATTTGTTTTTCCGAGCTATACATATGGATCAGCTCAAATCACAATCATGTGATACTAATCATTTTGTTTAATACTCTAAGTGTACTATTTCATATGATAGAAAGTCACGACTTTTTTCCATAATAATTCTGTTTGTGATGCTGAAACAAAAAGAAAAATTTGCATACCCTCTATTGATACACTTTACACATACTTTATAACAAACCAGGGATAATGGGATGCCCAACTTATTCCAGTGTGAGGGCGCCTCAAAATAAGCGTTTTTTTATAAAATTTTCCATTGTGGCCACATCGAACAAAATAAGAATTTTTGGGCATTTAAATTAAAACACCCAACATTTATTATGATTGCAAATTATTATATATTGGACTTTTAATATATGGCGAAACTGCTTAAATCCTTTTTTATGATTTTATGATTTTATGATATATTAAAATAACTGACTTTTGATATTTCACTACTTAATAAGGTGAATTAAGCCTCAATTAATAAATGTTTTTAATCATTTGTAATTGAAAACTATTTATTCTATGTATCAAATTGCAAAACGTTTCATGAAATATATTTAAATTTCGCATTTTCTTTGATTTTCATTGTTTTAAGTTTTTATTAGCGATCTTGAGCGGCGGCAACAAATTCCTCCGTTCACATATATTTTTTGTATAATTTCAATCTGGCCGTTCCAGTCATTCCAATTGCAAAACGTCAAAACCTACCCAACCCAGTCAACTGTCAAAATTCGGTAGGTGAGCGGTTCTCACATTTCCAGTGACAGGAGAGTTGGGGATCTCTTTATCTCTGGTTATGTTGCTGCCTTCTCACAAATGTTCATATAGAAGGATTCACAACGCCATTTTCAGTACACTGTCGTGTTCATTGTGTTCAGCACATGACATTTTTGTATTTATTTCTTAACTTCACTTTAGAATTTTAATATACATACATATGTAAATACTTAGGTACATTTGTAATATTGCAAAACACTTATATTCAAGTTCGAATTAGAAAACTTTATTTTTATTTATGAATGTTTATGTAAAAAAATGGGCAGAACATATTTGTTTAAATAAATTCACTATTCCTATTGCTAAGTCATCTGTTATATAAATTTGGCAAGATTTTTTTAACCATATTATCAAAAGCATTTTTCTGTAAGGCGGCGTCGTTTAACATACCATATAATTAATATGGCCATATAAGTATGTATGTATATATGAGTGTGTGTATGTTTTCGAGCTGTGTGCATACATACATACAGGCATGAGTAAGATACTTCAATGACAATATTTTATCGTGGTTTCGCAATTTCTTATTGACAGATCTAATGTTTCTATATAATTACGTTCTTGTATTTAAAGCTGAATGATTATTAAAAAATAACTCTTGTAATTTATA
Source organism: Bactrocera tryoni (assembly GCF_016617805.1). NCBI lineage: Eukaryota > Metazoa > Arthropoda > Insecta > Diptera > Tephritidae > Bactrocera > Bactrocera tryoni. The sequence continues at coordinate 32,350,932 of NC_052499.1, read as the reverse complement.
ACTGATTTAGAAAATTATTATAATTAATGAAATTGGTCCTTACTTATGTACCATAAGTAGATCCTCCATATATTTCATACCTTAGGTATTTTAATAAAAAAATCTTAAATTAATGCCTGCTGATACGTAACAGTATTTCATCGATTCTAATTCGACAGATGGAACAGTATCTACAATAGCGACACATAAGATCAATAAATCCCTGAAGGTACTAGGAATCAATAAGTTACGTTTGGTTTATACATAGATATGTATGTACATGTATGATATGTATTCTCTTGGCTAGCATCGATCAACTTCAATATGGGGTGCTGAAAAAGTATTGAAAGTCTCTTATCAGAAAAATTTTATTGACGAATAAGAACATTTGTTTAAACTAATTCAACTTACAGGCATATGTATGTACATTGGAAAACTGATAACAACGTAAGTAAGGACTTTATTAATTTTTTTTTAATATATTGTTGATACTTACATATATATGTATATATACAAAAGCTCGTATGATATATTGATATTTGTATGCGTAGACATACCTATGTAATATCAAGCATGATATAGAAGCAGCCATGTTAATTGAGACCCAATAAAATTTGTTATTTAAAAATTAAAACCATATAATTAGTCCGAGAAGTTATTATTAACAGTAATCATATATGTATGTACATATGTATGTACATATGTATGTGCATAATTAACTAGCGACTAGCGGCAGTGGTGTAGGATGCAGGTGGAAACTCTATTTTGTCTCATTGTTTACTTTTTTATTTTTCAAACCGCCATTGTCTTGCAGTAAAATATTAAATACATACTTATATATAAAAATATACATTCTATATATGAGTGTACTTGTATAGCATATACATACTTATGTATATACATATGTATATGTACGAAAAAAATTAATGCAAAACGCTGAATATAAATGTGATAAAATTAGTAATTGGAAAATTAAATAAAAACAAAAAAACATTTGAATTGGCTGTCCCGATCCTACAATAGCCTTCATAGGCATATAGGCTATAAAAAGATCTTTATTCAGATTTTGATCGGTCAGTTTCGTTGGCAGCTATAAGCTATAGTAGTCTAATATGAAAAATATGGAAGCAATGCCTTGGATAATAAAATGTGCCAAATTTCATGAAGATACCTTGACAAATGAAAAAGTTTGTTTGTACAAGCACTTGACTCCGATCGTTCAGTTTATATGGCAGCTATATGTTATAGTTGTCCGATATCGTTACTTCCGAGAAATAAGCAGCTACTTGGTGAGAAAAGGACGTGTGCAATATTTTATACTGACATCTCAAAAACTTAGAGACTAGTTCGCGAATATACAGACGGACTGACATGACAAAATCGACTCAGCTCGTCATGTTGTTCAGGGTATAATTATGAGTTGATAACCTATAAAAACCATAAAAATCATAACTGTTCACTATTACTACTTACAAATATGTAAACAATTATCAGTCAAAACTCTTTGCCTTGTAATTTAAAGAATGGATTTAATAACATTCGTATCTTTGTAAACATCACCAGTAAAAAAATTTGTAGGTAATACAATAACGAAACTCAGCGAAATTTAAATTAAATATTAATACGAACTTCTTAAAATGAAACTCTAATCCCCAACCACTAAGTCAATAATTTGTTTGTTGTATCACCTAAATATAATCGAGTTAGATATGGGGTTATACATATGTATGTATATATAATACATAAATGATCAGGATGACGAGGCGTGTTGAATTCCGACTGGTTGTCTGTCTGTACGCCTGTGCAAACACTTGGAAACTTAATGAAACTTGATGCACGTGTTCCTTGGCACAAATGGATAAACGGATCATTATCGCGTCCACAAAATGTTATTAATCGAAAATCTATAAAGTGCCTTTACTAAGCATTAAATTCAGATATAAACAGGCACCGGTGGACAAAACTTTCAGTTGACTTTATACTACATACATATATCGGCCAATGTTGGAGTTATTTTAAAGGAAATGAGGGAGCGTATATTTGTAATAACAGTGTATCTTTGTAAAATAGATAAAATCGGATGAGAGCAGGCCTTATACCACACACGTACATATGTATAGTATAACTAACAAACCATATGCACCTGAAAGTATGAAAGGGTATGAAATTTTCGGTTTCACCTGAACTTAGCCCACCTTACTTGTTTGCTAATATCTTATTTTGTGGAGTTGCAAATTGAGTGGGTTAAACTAGAAAAACTGTTCATTCGATTTTTTAAGAAACACCCTATTGCACATGGGCATTTATATATATGTATATACATAAATATGTAGGAGAAGTAAATACTAATCGGTTTATACTTATGTGTATACTATAGGTATGAAACGTATACTTCAAATGCATTTGAATGTTACTTCTAATTCATTTAAATTGGTTTAATTAAAAGCAATAAATAAGTATATACGAATACATACATACATACATGAATGAATATACAAAAGTTAATAAATCGAATATGCATAACGGCGTTTTTGCGTGACGTACTCGTATAAGCGCTCGACTGTTCCTGAACAAGCTTCGTCAGTTGTCAAGACTTCGTCATTTGCAATCGATAATGACATGCAACGCGTATCAAGCAAAGCAGTTTTTGAGCAAATGGGATGACTAGTTATTTCACTACTGGGAGCATCATGAACACAAGCAGTTATAATTCTACGTTTTTCTAAAGTTACCGAAAGTTTACCGGCCATAAAATATCGACTAATACCTGACTCAGAGGAATTCGTTTTGCGAATGGAGTCTGCCAATGCGCATCTCCTGTCAGCACATTTTGTTTCCTCAGATCCTCTCAACAACGGCTCATTGAAATTTTGCTCTAAAAGAATTGAATAGATTGTTCATTATCTTATTACAAATATAGCAAAGCAATTATGTATATACACATGTGTATTTATAACCCAAACATAAAATATATTACATATGTATTTACATAGATATTTATAAAGTAGCGCAATTTATTTAATGCATTTCTCGTTTTATAATATTTCTGATTTAGTAAAGAACAAAGTTGCCATAAAGTTAGTTTTTACAAGAAATTAAAACGAAACCACACAGGCGTGAATATATTGGTTATATTTTATTGATTTTAAGAACTAGTGTTATTACTTTAATACCCATTATTCAGTCGTCTTTGATTGAAGTATTGCCAAAATTTTACTATTTGTTTGTTAATGTAAGTAAAGTGTTATTTTCAAAAATAATCCAATAATACTGGGATTTGAGTTTTACTTAACATGATTTTTTTCTTGTAAATTGCATGGAATCTTACTTGCTAAATATATTTACTTGTGGCTGGTTTAAAAGCTCGTATTTTAAAAAATTACTTTGTTATTTTACTTAAAATCAGTTGATAAAGAAATTCATTCGTAAAGGAATAGCAACAATTTTAAGCGTGTATTAGGGAGGGTAAAAAACGTGAATCTTTGAAAAGTAGGTAAAGTAGACATCTCTTCGTAAATCTATTCAGTACTTCAAAAAATATCTCGTTTTATAGATTTCGTAAATGGTTTCTTACGATTTTTTCGTAAACCTAAACGCTTAAAAGGTATTAACGGTTGGAGTTTGATTATTTTGCGGCAAATTTTTTTTCTTATGAATTTTATAACTCAATGAAAACCAAAATTAATTTTAAACCGCAAAACTCACAGTTTCGCAGCATTGTTTTCATTGAGTTATAAAATTCAAAAGAAAAAAAATGACTTAAAATAATAAAACTACAAGCTTCCGTTAATATCTTTTCAGTATTAATTTATAATAAAAATATATTTACCGGCAATTTTCCAATTAGCGTTTTGTATATTTCCACTCTCTGCTTTGGGTTCGCTTGACACATTCGCTTCATAATCACTGTCATTCCGAACACATCGTATTAGGAACATAATAGTTGAGCCCAATATGGGCGGTATTCCAGCCAAAAGGAGGGGTAAAGTATATGAGCCGGTTTGATCATAGATCCACCCTGCAATGGGTGGTCCCATTGTTAAAGGAAACGAACTCAGTCCTAATATAAAGCCAATGGCTTGCGTTGCACCAGAAGGTCCACATAACTCATACGCTATGGGACCTAGAAGAGAAATAAAGCAGCCATCAAATAAACCCATTATTAATGTGAAAGCAATTAGTAGTGCATATGAGCTGGTTAATGGCAACAATAACGTTATTACACCAATGCACGTTAACGATAGCTGTTGCAAATATATACGGTTAACTCTCGGCAGATCGGCAATAATTCCGAATATCAATCGGCCAATGCCGGATGTCACGCCAATACACATCACAGGCAGATTTTTGCTTTTTCCAGGAAAAGTTTTCTGCACGAACTTCATCATATGCACATAAGGCACAAAATAGCCGAACAAAGCTATGGGGACACAAAGCGCCCATATCACATATTTCTTGCGTTTCCAGATGTCTACGTTGATAATAGAGCGAATAATCATATTAATGCGTGAACGGCCCGGCTTTTTTTTTGGCGGACAAGGCGGAGGATGTAACGGTTTATAAACGAAGGAACAAGCAATTATGAAGCACGACACCAAACTCATAACTTGCAACATAGTTTCCAAACCATAACCTCTTAACAAATAGTCCAAGCTTGACGGTAATATTACTGTGAATACACTGGAACCGGCTGTAACAAATCCACTTACTTTTCCTAAATATCGTTTAAAATAATGCCCCAAAATTGCCAATGTTGGAGTGTAGGCCAATGCGGCACCCAAACCAAACATAACACCATACGTCAAATACATAGCTTGGATGTTTAACGTAAAGAATGATGAGAGGAGTAGACCTGTGGCGGAGAGTAAGCCCCCAATTAGTGTTGTCAATCGCAATCCAATTTTGTCTGTCAAAACACCTGCAACTGGTGAGAATAAAAAGGTGGTACCAATAGTCAATGAGCCAACCAAAGCTGAAATTAAAAAAAAATATATTTATGAATTATTTTTTAATTTTCTAAGTTCAAAAGGGGGAAATATTCTCGTTTATTGAAATTTGTATGATCAAGAAGAGTATAACCAAGCACTCTTACCGTGAAAGATGTAAACGAAACTTTATAATAAATAAGGAAGGAGCCAGTTCAAAAGCTGGAAAATTCTGTCAGGCGTTGGTAAAACATTACATTAATAAATCTTTCGAAAAAATTCCAAAACTTTAAATTCAACATCCATTACTCGAAGAAATTGTGACTAGATTACAATCAAATCTAAGTATCTTAACATAAATGAGATAATGGCGATATAAATCAAAGTGGTAAAATTGAATACATATATTGAGTATGTATGGAAATAGTCAACCGGAAATCTTATATAAGAGATATCAAGTTAAAATCAAGGCCTTGACAAATTTTAATTTTTATCCATCTCCAAACCCCATAAATCTTAACAATACAACTTCGAAAATCACTATATATGGTATATTTGGGATATGGTATAGGACTGGTTGCATCAGCGTTTGATATTACTGAAGTGTACTTGAGATTTTGTTTCCAACTACTATAATTTAGTAAAGATAATTCACGCAATGATCGCCATATGCAGCATAAAGCCTTTTAGAATAACGAAAATCATGGTAGTATATAAGAGTTGGATAGTGCGTGGACCCATTTCCCACATTTTCGGCATTAAACTATGTATGTACTAAGTATATTCAACATAAACTCAACCGGAAGCTCGAAATTCGTATATTAGGTAAGTTAATACCGCCAATATTTTCGTCAACATAACAATATTCAACGCAAAAATGTAGCAATATTTTATTCATTATTATTAATAGATTAGTGCAGAAGCCTTTGAAAATGGTTAAAAGTGAAAGAAATACATCAACAAAAAAGAAAAAAGGAGGTGCGTGGTTGAATTTTTAAGAGTTAGCAACGCTTTATCTTGATTTCTGGCAAAGCTACGATTCTTATATAAAAAGGTATATAGTATGTCAAAGGTTTAGGTAATGAAAAGTAATTTAATAACCTCAATATTTGTGTGAGAAATTTGAACACTAAAGTTTGTGACATTTTTATTTTTATTTTGTTCAAAAACGAGGTTTCATTAACGAAATTTGGCATAAAATTACTGTCTTATCTCCCAAATACTCTATATTTTTTATTTAAAATATTAAGGAGGTAACCTTACTTCGAGCTCAAATCGAAAAAAGACACAATTTTTAAACAAAAATTCTCACGTCAAACTTTCATGACTAAAAGTCAGTAAGTATGTTGAAATCTTTACTATCTGTTGGTATAAAAAATATTTCATCACTTTGGTACATTCTCTCAAAAAATGCAAAAACACCTTACCAAACAATCCAAAGCTTTTTTTATTTTATCTACCTATTAATTCATAGTATTAGCAATAAAAAAGCCGATATGAATCGTTTAGTGGGGTTCTTTTGTTTGAAAAACCTTACGATAGTAATGTATATAATTTGTAAAACATCAAAATGTTAAGATTTTCAAATAAAAAAACTTACCGTTTTTATAAAAGAAAAATTAGACGTTACAATTTTTCAATGAAAATTAGTCTTTTTTTCGATATTAAGTCAAAGTTAGAAGAAAATATAAATTACAAAATTACAATATTTTTGTGACCTAAGAAGGTAAGTTTACACCAAATTTCGTGAAAGAAACAAAATGATTGGACAAGATAAAAAAAAACCCAAAGCTTGGTTATATGAAGTTTTCACAAAAATATTGGACACAAGATGTTGATATATAATCTTTTATTATAGAACTCGGAATTTTCGCCGGAAATCGAGATAAACCGCAGTTAACCCTTAAAGCCTCGGCACCATATAGCAGCCGCTGTCGATTGATTCGCTGAACTACATATGTCAATGTCGCCATATACAAGGTCTGTCGCAAAAGAAACAGGACTGTTAAAAAAACAAAAAAAAAATTAATATTTTTCAAAAGTTATATTCTTTTATTCAAAGTAGATTCCTTGTGCTTCGATACAGCGTTTAGCCCTGTCAATTAGCATTTCAAATGCGTGTTTAAGGTCATTTTTCGGAATGCTCTTGAGAATATCGGTCGTCGCCTTTTGGATAGCTGAAATGTCCTGAAACCAGTGTCCTTTCATGGGCAAATGAAGTTTTCCAAATAGGTAAAAATCACAGGGAGCCAGATCAGGTGAGTAGGGTGAGTTATTAATGGTTAATATGGAGTTTTTTGTCACAAAATCAGTGACAAGCGTCGACCGATGACACGGCGCATTATCGTGCAACAGGCGCCAGGACCCTGCCTCACGGTATTGTGGTCGAGCACGACGAATGCGTGACAAAAGACGCTTCATAACACCAAGGTAAAACACAGCATTAATCGTTTGACCAGGTGGGACGAACTCTCGGTGTACAATACCCTCGGAATAGTAATAACAAATCAGCATTGTTTTTATTTTTGACTTCTTAAGACGACCGACTTCTGAACGTCACAGAGGTCCTCACGACCTTCTTGGAATCGCTTAAACTACTAATGCACATTACTACGGGATAGGCACTGATCTCCATAAACTTTTTTCATCATTTAAAATGTTTAAGTAAACGTTACTTACCAAGCTTAAAACAAAATTTAATATTTGCTCTTTGCATTTTACGACCGATGACCAAAAGCTGCTGTCACTTTTTGATCGATCACATCGATTGTAGTTATTCAATTGTCTTAAAATTTTTACGAAATTTCAACAAGAGATCAAACTTTTTATTTCATATACCCAGCAATAGATGACGCCACCAGAAACAGTTATTTTTAAAAAGTTCTGTTTCTTTTGCGACAGACCTTGTATTTCGTACAGCTCATTGTTCCATTGACTGCCGTTCTCGCCGTTGTCAATACGTAAAGCACCATAATTCTTCTGCAAAACTTTTCTCTCGAACACTCCTAAGGCCGACTCATCAAATAATGTCATTTTCCATGCCTCGGCACCATATAGCAGGACGTGAATGATGAGGCACTTGTATAGTTTGGTCTTTGTTCGTCGGGAGAAGACTTTACTTTTCAATAGCTTTCAAAGTCCAAAATAGCACCTGTAGGCCAGAGTGATTCTGCGTTGGATTTCAAAGCTTATATTGTTATTGGTGTTGATGCTGGTTCCAAAATAGAAGAAATTATCTACGACTTCAATGTTATGACTGTTAACAGTGACGTGCGAGCCAAAACGCGAATGCGATGACTGTTTGTTTGATGACATGGATATTACATAGGAGATATTTCGCCTTGTCCTCGTTCACCCAGACCTATACGTTTCGCTTCCCTATCCAGTCTGGAGAAAGCAGAACTAATAGCGCGGTATACTCTAATAGGAGATTGTACCTTCTCTATTTAGCTCTGTAGCTCGTAATATTCTCTATTCTGAAAACTCTCTTGGTATCGAACGGCTCGAAGATGTCCGTCCTGATCCTGATGAAGCTTTTGGAGTTCTTCAGCGTAACTTTACACGGCCAAATTAGCTTTGTCTGGATACCAAGTTCAGACATAGCGGCATAGAGACAGTTCCTTTTCGTGCTGTTGAAGGCGGATTTAAAATTACCGAAGAGGTGGTGTGTGTCAATCGTTCTTCTATGGGTATTTTCCGAGATTATGAAAATCTGGTCGATAGTAGTTTATCCAAGACTAAAGTCATACATCATGATAAGGTACAATCAGTTTGTTAATAGTGGGATTTAGTCTTTCACACATTACGCTTCATAAGACCTTATATGTGATATTAAGGAGGCTTATCCGAGTGTAATAGGCGCAGATTGTGGGGCTCCCTTCTTTTGGATTGGGCAGAGCACACTTAAGTTCCAATCTTCTGGCATGCTTTCATCTGACCATATCTTGCTGAGATGCTAATGCATGCACGTCTGCAGTTCTTCGCCGCCGTATTTGAATGGCTCGGCCGATAATCTATCTGCTCCCGCCGCTTTGTTGTTTTTAGGCGGGTCATTGCTATTCGAACCTAATCACGGTCGGGCAATGGACCATACGATGAGATGAGATTTGGTGAATCGACTTTGCCAATTCCAGAGCTTTACTTTCACTGCCATTCAGCAGGTTAGAGTCTTCCATGAAACTTCAGTATGCTCCAAATATCAGCTCACCACTTTGGGTCCTACAAGAGTATGTTCCGGTCTTGAAACCTCCCGTTAGTCGCCACGCCCATTTTCAATTTTTGAAAAAAGCCTGGATGCAGCTTCCTTCTGCCATTTCTTCCGTAAAATTTAGTATTTCTGACGTTTTTTGTTGGTCGGTTAACGCACTTTTAGTGATTTTCAACATAACCTTTGTAAGGGAGGTGGGCGTGGTTATTATCAGATTTCTTCTTCAATTTTTCAACTGTATATGGAAATGCCTGAAGGAAACGACTCTATAGAGTTTGGTTGACATAGCTATAGTAGTTTCCGAGATATGTACAAAAAACTTAGTAGGGGGAGGGGCCACGCCCACTTTTCCAAAAAAATTGCGGCCAAATATGCCCCTCCCTAATGCGATCCTTTGTGTCAAATTTCATTTTAATATCTTTATTTATGGCTTAGTTATGATACTTTATAGGTTTTCGGTTTCCGCCATTTTGTGGGCGTGGCAGAGGGCCGATTTTGCCCATCTTCGAACTTAACCTTCTTATGGAGCCAAGGAATACGTGTACCAAGTTTTATGATGATATCTCAATTTTTACTCAAGTTACAGCGTGCACGGACTTACAAACAACCGTTATGTGAACAAAACTATAATACTCTCCTTAGCAACTTTGTTGCGTGAGTTTAAAAAGTAATTACAATAGTTTTAGCGGTTATTGGCCTACATTTTGGTGCAATTATTGTCTCTAGACGTCGACGTATGCTTCCCACTCGATTTCTAGTATTATTTCCGGAAATTTTGACCCACTACATGGATGATCCAGTTTTTTGGCCTTATTTTGAAGAAATTCGATGTTTTCGAATACCGTTTTGGAAATAGTTCCAGATATATTGAATAGGATTATTAGGTGATGGTGGGAACTATGGATTTATTTGTAATTCTATAACAACCCTGCACGTACAAGATACAATGTGTATTTTGGGTCGGTATCCTGTTGGAAATTGATTTTGCTGCTATTAACAGCCGATTTAAGAACACTTAAAATTTAATTTTTTTTCTTAAAATGTTTAGATACATATGCTTATCCATTTTTTCACTAATAAAGTCCAAATGTCCAACTCTAGATGCAACCATACACTCGCAAACCATAACATTGCTCCTACCGTGCTCTAGCATTGGCAATACATTTTTTCCTTGCGACTCTTCATTGATCTTTCTCCACACTTTTCGTGATCTATTCGAACCAAAAATATTAAATTTTGATTCGTTGGTGAACACAATGTTTTTCCAAAACCAATATGGTTTGTGTAAATATTGTTTAGCAAACGCCGACCTCTTCTTTTTATTAACCTTACTTACATATGTATGCAGCAAAATCAATTTCCAACAGGATACCGACCCAAAATACACAATGTATCTTGTACGTGCGGGGTTGTTATAGAATTACAAATAAATCCATAGTTCCCACCATCACCAGACATTAATCCTATTCAAAATATCTGGAACTATTTCCAAAACGGTATTCGAAAACATCGGGTTTCTTCAAAATAAGGCCAAAACACTGGATCATCGATGTAGTGGGTCAAAATTTCCGGAAATAATACTAGAAATCGAGTGGGAAGCATACGTCGACGTCTTGAGACAATAATTGCAACAAAATGTAGGCCAAAAATCGCTAAAACTATTGTAACTACTTTTTATTTATATAACCTTTATATAATCATTAGTGTACGTAAACTTTTTTGATATGGATTAGGCACATTTTTAGCTTTAGCATTAATTTTTTTTATTTGTGTAAGAAAAAAAATATTTTGATATGCTATATTTAATGTTAAATATACATATCTTGAAATGGATAGAAAAAAAACCACAAAATTTATTCATTTTGAAACAAATAAACGTGTCGCAATTTTATAGAACTAGGTGGATGTAAACTTTATTAGTCCACTGTATCTCACCCCGCTCGTGTTGTGGTCGATCCCAGGATTGTTAGGTAAGCTGTCTCCTTTCTCTGCACTGCAACACGACAGTCCTTATCGTACCAGCTGTTCTTTCGACCTTTACGAAAATTAATGTTTTCGCTTGCAGCTATACATAGGGGGCTTAAAATGACGGCCCACTGCTCCCTAATACCGAATTGCTGATGAGTGCTCTCAGAGAGCAGGAGTGCAAGAAGAGAAAGAACCGTTTCACGTTCTTACCAAAAAAATATGTAAACGGAGGGACTTGTTGCATAGTTCAAGACCTTTTACAAAAAATGTAAAACAATGAAAATTAAAGAAATTTGTGAAATTTAAAGGTATTTGATGAAACGTTTTGTAATTTGAAGCATCATAGTTTTATTTTCAATGGAAAATTATTAAAAACATTTAATGATTGAGAGCTAACAAGCCTAAATCCTTTTATTGGGTATTGAAAGGACAAAAGTCAGTTGTTCTAATATTCTTTAAAAAGATTTAAATAGTTTCTCCATATAATATTTATTTATAATAATTCATATAACAAAAAGATATTTATTATATAAATACATAAACGCAGCACTGGCTACGAGGCCTTCAGCCGTCTTGTAATTATAACTAGGTGAAAAACTCTAATTGCTAAGGGTTAATAAAGATGTAAGTTGCTTAAATATATTTTAACAAATCGTTGGTTTTTAAGAATCTATATACAATCATCACGTTTTTTTCTGAAGGTTCACTTAGTAGTTTTATGAGATCAATGTTGCCAGAGTTGTGGGCTGTTGGGTGAAGCATCGGACAGAGTGTGAGTAAGTGTTTGATAGAAGCGGTGTCATCGCAAAGGGGGCAAATGGATGGGCTTTTACCCGATAGTAAGTGGGCGTGTGTTATGATAGTGTGTCCAATCCTTAATCGAGTATATGTCTTCATTGCGCTAGTTGGAACTGTTGACGAGTAGATTATACGATTTCTGGCTGGGTTTATGACCTCGTAGTGATGTTTAAATGTTTTCCATTCGCCTTTTGTGCTTAATAAGGTTAAGAATGTCTTGCTTGAATGAGACGTAGTATGTTAAGGCAGGAGTCCTGGCTACATTTTTCGCAGCGAGGTCTGCAAAGTGGTTGCCTGTAATACCAGCATGGCCAGGGATCCACATTATTTAGATTTTCTGAGGGGCACCAATGACCGCGTCCCTGATAACTTCTATTATGGGATTGCGATTTGAAGGAGGCGTTATTGCAGACATACACGATTCGCTGTCTGTACAGATGAGGAACTTTCCTTTAGTCTTTTTTGCGTAATTAACTGCATGAAGGATAGAAGATCCTTCAGCGGTAAATACAGAGCTCGTTGAGGGAAGAAGCCAATTGCAAATGATTTCTCCTGTGGCAGTGACAACTGCTAACGAAGTGGAATCGATGGACTTGGACCCATCCGTAAACAATAACTTCCAGCCATTATTTGTGTAATTAGATTCCAGTTCAGCAAAGGTTTGTTGAAAGACTTCGTTTGGTGTGTTTTGCTTGGACAAAAACATAAGCTTATTCTGTAGTATTTTATCATTGATCAGACAGGGAGGATGTCGAGTGGTGAATTTGCGTGTTGCGTTACGTAAGATATTATTTTCTGCAGCGAAACTTAAGCATCTCGAAATAGCCGATTGTATGTATTCTTGGAATTTTTCTTTTTTTCGTGGCATGCGTGATAGTTGTATTTAGTAATAGGTTGGTGTTCTCAGCCGTTTTCGCAAGAATTTGAAGCGAAGAATCTATAATTTTATTTTGAATAGTTGGTAAACCAGATTCAGCCATTATCGTTTTTATTGGCGAGGTTGGAAAGGCCCGGAGACTTCGCCGTATTGCGCAATGGTAAGGTGCATTTAAAAGGTTGATACTGCTTTTGGAGCAATTGCCATAGATGGGGAGCCCATAATCTATTTTTGAAGTTAGCAAAGCTCTGACAACATTGACTAGTGTGTTCGGATGAATAAATGAATGCTTAGACGAGAGATATTTAACAATATTTAATCGTGACATTAACGAGTTTCTGACATATTTATAGTGAGCATTAAAATTATATTTAGAGTCAAAAATTAATCCTAGTATTTTCAGCTGTGTTTTACATTCGATGTTAGTTTGGTTGTGGGTTAGTGAAATACCGTTGCAAATTTGCTTCCTACATACATGAAGGATATGTGTTTTGTCTAAGGAAAGTGAAGAACCAGACTCCAGTGACCAAGTCTCAATTCTGGCGAGTATATTAGTAAATAAGGATTGAGCTAAATTAACGTCAGAGACTTTTGTGTAGATTAGGACATCGTCAGCATAGATCTGGTGCTCAACTCCTTTGTAATTTATTATCATCCTACTAATATCATCGAAAGCAATGATAAAAAGGAGGGCTGAAAGAGGTGAGCCTTGCGGCGTACCATTAGAAAGCGGGAGTGTTGAAGAAAGAAAACCATTTACGTTGACTTTGAGTTTTCTGTTTGTGAGAAAGTTAGTAACAAAACGTATCATGTTCTGGCCTATTTTCCATTTTCTAAGTTGTCGAATAATAATATGGGCTCCAATTTTGTCGAAAGCTCTGTGAAAGTCCAGAGATAGTACGGACACGTGGTTTTTGCTGGACAAAGCGTTAGTAATGAAGTAGTCTAGTTGGATTAAAGCATCTAACGTGCCTTGACCTTTTTTGTAGGCGACTTGATTCGGTGATATGAACTTGTTTCGCTGAGCATACCACATCAAGCGGTTAGCCACGATCTTTTCCAAAATTTTTCCCATACATGGAAGGAGGGAAATCGGCCTATAGTTAGCAAGTTCATCGGAGGATTTGTGTGGTTTAAGTATTGGTATGACACAAGACGTTTTCCAAAATTGGGGGTAGACACCAGAATTGAAAATTATGTTATAAAGCTTTACCAATCGGAGCTTGAGACTTTTTGGCATATGTCTGATAATTGGATAAGAAATTTTATCTTGCCCCGGGGACTTACCCTTAACGGTAGATGCAACGAACTCGAATTCAGACAGTGAAATGCTGGTTTCTATTTGTTTAGCAGAAAAAGAAAGAGGGGAGACAGAGTAGGAAGTGTCGGACAGTGTGGTGGTTTTAGAGGTTTGAAACTGTGTGCTGAATGAAATATCTGAGCTTGTTTCAGAATAGTGGTTTGCAAATAACTCGGAAATATCGGATGGATTGGTTACCAAACCTGTTGGCCCCTTTACGCATTGAATGGTTAGGTTTCTAGGCACTCCAGAAAGTTTTTTTTAGAGCGTTCCATATTAACTTAGGACTAAACGAAGGATTTATTTTGCTTGTGAAATCCTGAAAACATTTACGCTTGGCCTGTTTCGCGGAACGACGGAAAAGAGCATTGGCTTTCCTGAAAGATATTAAGTTGACTAGTGATCGAGCGCGTTTGTATTCATACCAAGCTGTCTGTTTTTTTGCCCGCAATTCAGCGATTTCTTTATTCCACCAAGGAACATTCTTTGAACTTGCTGTTGGCTTCGTATGAGGAATGCTAACATTCGCTGCTGAACGGATAATTTTTGTTAACCTCGCACTTTCTTGGTTAGGGTTGTCAGATATTGGGGTATTATTGCCATTTATCTCGCAATGTGTCTGAAACTTCTCCCAATGAACCTAGGTGCAATTTTAGTACAATGGGGAAGTGATCGCTTCCATGCAGGTGATCGAGTATACTCCATTCGCACTCTGTGGCAAGTGTGTCGGCGCACATTGTAAGATCTACATGGGAAAAAGTGGAGTGAGTGGAAAAGTGTGTCGCGGATCCGTTATTCAAACATATTAAGTTAGAGGAAAGTAAAGCGTCTTCAATGCATTTTCCCCTCTTGTTGGCTATTGGAGAGCCCCATAGTGGACTCCATGCATTAAAATCACCAGCGAAAATTAAAGGAGTAGAAGCTTGGTTGATTAATTGCAGGATGTCTGTACTGGTAAATTGTTCGTCTGGTGCAATATAAGTGCAGATAATGGTGATTTTTTTAACTAAGATAATTTCGATCGACATAGCCAGCAAGATGGATTGAATGGCATTAATTTTGTGTGGAATATCTCTTCTTATGAGAATCGCAATCTTTTACCTGTGCTAATATGTGGAAGATTGTGAAACATGCCAATGTACTGCTTAGGAGTAAAAGCCGACAAGTTGAAAGAGATGTGAGTTTCATTTAAGAGTATAATAGCTGGGGCATGGTCTTGTATTAATAATTGAAGCTCATTGTAATTATTAGTGTAGCCGTTTAAATTCCATTGCAATATTGGAATCATAAGATGTATGTAGGAAAAAAAGAAAAGGGAAACAGAAGAGAGCTAGAATATCAACTCGTATGAGCAGTCAGTTGAAGCTGAGTGTCACCAATTGAGTACTAGTTCAAAAGAGAGTAAAGGCTAAGCGTATTTATTCAGAGTCAATTTCTATTTGTTCAGTATGTTGATGAGAGTATTTATTATCGTTGGAATTGCTTGTTGTTGGAAAGAGATTTTCGTGATTAGGTGGATTAGACTGCACGGTAGTGTTGGTAGTAGTGTTGTTGAAGTCAGTATATTTATTGAGCGAGTTTAAGGAGTTGTTTAAGTTAGAAATGAGAGAGGCTGTTGTTGGACTGAAAAGTTTGGGATTTAAGAAAGAGGCTTGTTGGGTACAGTTGTCGCTGATATTTTTAGCTGAATGTGAGACGTATTTGTAGTCTGAACTGATCGATGGAGGCTTGTTGATTGAAATATGTTTGTTGTTGGCGTTTGATGAGTGATTTTTTTTAGTTAAAGAGTTTATTGATGAGTTGGGTGCAGAGGTGACCTCTGCGTTTTGTTTTGATGTACTAGGCAAGTCATTGTCGGCAATTCTATGAGTATTTTTAGATTTTGTGGAATTGTTGATGGCTGAAATTTTTGTTGGTGTGTTGGATACAGAGGATACCTCTTTTGTAGGTTGAAGCACATGTGCAAAGCTAGCAGTGAGGGAAGGGAGGGAAGCATTTTCTCTATACTTTTTAAGGGCTTCGTGCATACTGCACTTTTCTAGTGTCTTTATTTTTAAAATTTCTTTGGTTTGCATATACTTTGGACACGTATAGTCCGAAGAACGATGCTCGCCAGAACAATTCGCACACATAACTCGGATGCAGTCATTGTCGTGTAGAGAAGGGAAATTGCAAATTTCGCATGTTGGGGAACCCTTACAATGTTTTTGCGTATGACCCAATTTTTGGCATGACCTGAGGTCATCCTCCATGCGATGTTTATTTTGTTTGGAAGGGAATAACTGTTGAATGATATTAGCATAACTCCAGTAGGCTTTATAACACCTTCAACTTTGCGAGTGAACTTATAAACCGCGGAAACTTCGTAAGAACTCAGACCTTCTATTATTTCGCTTTCAGGCACATCGTTTAAAAACGGTGCATAAATGGTGCCTTTGTTACAATTAAAATGTTGATGATAGCTAGCGCTAACAGCGCCAATGTTGAAAAGACATTTCGTTTTTATAAACTTTTCTGCTACTTGCTTATTTTTTACTAGCAGTAATAAGCTGCCGTCGCGTAATTCACTAATTTTGTTTATATCTTTGCTCACGGTAAGTAAGGCATTGTAAACACGAAAACAAGAAACCTTCGAAAGGGGTGTAGAATTCTCGTCGGATTTAATCACTTTATATTTTGGGTCATCACTTTTTATTGGCGGTAAGTCAGGAAAAGCATCTTGCAGTTTTTGATACGATTTTTTACGTTTTGGTTGGGGACCTTGGGCCAGCGCAGCAAACCTGTTGTCCCTGAACTGGAAGCCCGCCGGAGGCATAGTGGAAAAATTATAATACACTGATATAAGTATTGGATTATATTTCTCACTTAAAATAAGTATTAATCGCGTTACTTAAGTAAGCAGACCGTAGTGCAAAAAAAAAAAACGAACACCAAAAGAGAGCTATATGAATAGCTATAAACTCAGAGAAAGACGCTAACTCAACTGCTCAGTACGAGGTTTAGTCGGTGACTGAGCTCCATATAATACATAACCACTATTTAGTAATTTTTATTCCTAATAAATGTTGGGTGTTTGGTTGATAAATGCCCAAAAATTGTTATTTTGTTCAATCTGGCCATAATGGAAAATGTTATAAAAAACGCTAGTTTTGAAGCACTCTCACACTGGAATAAGTTGAACATCCCTTTATTCCTGATAGTAGTTTCTCGACGTCGTACCTTCCTTGTGTTTGTTGACGGGCATGCTTTGCTGTACAGAGGCGGGTGCGTGTATTCGCTACATGAAGATAGTGGTCCGAGTCGATGTTAGGTCGGCGCGTACGCACATCAAGGACACAGAAAACGTGTCGTCCATCTATCACAACATGATCTATCTGGTTATGAACTTTTTGATCCTGAACCCGTTTGGAGAGGTTTCGCCATAGAGGCTGAATTTTCCGACTGTTGTACCAAAGATGACTTCTTTGCCCACCCTGGCGTTAAAATCGCCGAGCACAATTCTTACATCGTGGCTGGGACACTTGTCATAAGCGCGCTCTAGCCGCTCATAAAACGCATATTTTCTCATATCTTCCTTTCCTTCCGTCGGATCGTGGGCGCAAATCAGTGTTATGTAAAAAAATTTTGCTCTAATACGGATTGTGGCTAGACGCACATCCACCGGAGTAAATGCCAGGGCTCGAAGACTGAGTATTCCTCCCACCACGAATGCCACACCAAATTTGTGCTCCTTTATATGGCCGCTGTAAATGTCACAAACGAGGTTTCAGACAAGGTGATTCCCTATCGTGCGATTTCTTCAACCTGCTTCTGGAGAAAATAGTTCGAGCTGCAGAACTAAATAGAGAAGGTACCATCTTTTATAAGAGTGTACAGCTGCTGGCGTATGCCGATGATATTGATATCATCGAACGAGGGTAAGACGAAATATCGCCTTTCATCAAACAAACAGTCGTCGCACGCGCGACTTGGCACTCACGTCACTGTTGACAGTCAGATAATTTCGTCTATCTTGGAACCAGTGTAAACACCACCAACAATGTCATCGATGGAACGATGAGCTGTACGAGATATACGACGACATTGACATAGTTCAGCGAATTAAGAGACAGCGGCTACGCTGGCTAGGTCATGTTGTCCGAATGGACGAAAACACTCCAGCTCTGAAAATATTCGACGCTGTACCGGGGGAAGCAGAGGAAGAGGAAGACCTCCACTCCGTTGAAAGGACCAGGTGGAGAAGGACCTGGCTACGCTTGGAATATCCAATTGGCGCCACGTAGCGAAAGAAGAAACGACTGGCGCGCTGTTGTTAACTCGGCTATAATCGCGTAAGCGGTGTCTACGCCAATTAAGAAGAAGAAGAAGTAAATGTCACAACCAGCTGGTCATCGACACTTTCCCAATTTAGCGACCGGACATTTTAGGTGCATGTCCTTAAATCATAGTCCTTATTAGGTTTGCTGTGGTCTTTGAACCGAGGCTGTTGTTTCGTTTTCATTGGGAGTGGTTTCTATGTGGCCGGTCCCAAACCCAGCGCACAACCTCGCTAGGCGAATAGTATAAAGCTTTATACACATTTATATATCGCGTCGCATCTCTGGTGAACAGACGCTGCAATTAGGTTCCAACACTAAGGGTTTTTTGCTTTCAAAATTATCTACCCTGGTCTATAAATTTATTAAAAAAAAACATCTACTCTCAGAATCTAGCGATGTAAATAAATAATTGTATAAATAAAGCAAAAACAGCCAAACAGGTACCAACGCAAAGAAATCCGGTTAAATTCGAATAGTACAAAATTTTAAGTAAAATTAGCTACTCTGTACGACTCCGCTGGCTTTCCAACAATTATGGTTGGGGCCCTTTTAGTTGAAGCCGAAAGGCAACTAAACGATGTTGATAACGACAATTACTTTTGCCTTAATTATTTAGAATATTTGACTCCTCACTACCATAGTATTTAGAATGCCAAATAAGGGGCAGATAATTACTAAAATACTGATTGACACCGATTCCAATATAAATTATATTCAACAAAATCTTGTACAAAATTCACTACTGAAAAAAATCGATTTCGTGCTGTGTCTGTTGGCGGCAACATATAAATAACTTATTAACAATGGCTAATATATTAAATGATCAATAGTGAAATTTTTCTTAATAGAGTGCTTCAATTGACAATATCAATAAATCATCTTACAAATTTTCCGAAACCCAATTTTTGCAGAACCCAATGACAAACTGACGATTAATACCTCTAATATACCATAAATACGAATAAGTTCAATACACGTTAAATTTTATCAGTTCCCCATGACCTTAAAGGACAAAGTTAACAAACAAATTAAAGAACCTTTAGATGACAATATAATACTACTGTGTTCAAATTGAAAGGTAAATTTTTAATTTTACTTCGCGTGTTTTTCGAATCGGTAAATTTTTTCTGTAAGTTGGTAGTACTGTTAGTGACATCTATGCTAAATTTCACGTCAAAATATGTATTCGTTAGTATTTGAGTACGCGTCGTTTTGTGAGGCTCTAAAAGTGAATTCTTTGATTTTTAATATGACTGCATTCGCCTGATTTACCTTTGTGTAACTTTTGGTTATTCAGCAAATTCACATGACCACTCCGAGGACACCATTTTGACTAAATTGAGGATATAAAAGCTGAATCGAAGAAGGCTCTGATGGCCATCACCACGGATGATTTTTCCAAGTGCTATGATGACTGGAAAATTCGGCATCCTTCGTATTTCAGAAGGAGGGGATTACATTGAAGTAGATGAAATGGACAAAATACACTTTTCAATTTGATCACAGTAGTACTGTTTTACGTTCAGGCAACAACAAACCATTTTCCGTATTAAACCTTGAGACCGATTTTCATCAAATTATTCTAAAGGAAAGCAAACTTAGAGAAAACTGCAATAAATAAGGGAAGTTATAAATTCACCATGCTCTTAATAATTGCTCTTATAATTTGCAGCATTAACATCACGTAAGTTTTTTTAGTTAAGTTTAAACTAAAGAGAAATTTTTAAGATTCGTTATTTCGGACAAAAGTATAGAAACAAATCCATCAAAAGTAGAGGTCATTGCTACTACTACTACTAGCTTTGGGCACGGAGCTCTTTAACTGACTCAGATCCTTATGGTGGATCTAAACTAAAAGTTCTACAATATACACAGTCCACGAACCACCTGAAGAGCGTAATTGGAAAGTACAATAAGGAAAAACTACATAAATCAGGAAAATAATATATGACAGCTATTACATTATCTGAAGTAGTCAATAGAAGATACATATTAAAAAAAGCATTTTAATAGCGTTATAGTTGACAACGACAAGTCTCTTAATTTTCAACTATTACTTTTAAAGGAACAAGTTGAACATGAAATCTCCGCCCTTAAGGAAGTTAAGACATGGTTAAACTTTTTTTTGGTTTTGCGACATTGTCAGTATCAAATCTTTAGGCCTCGTCACAATTTTGAAATATCAGTTTTAAATTTAATGCACCTTGTTACCGCATTGCATTGCCAAGTGTTATTTCTAACCCAAAACTACCAATCCAATCAGGGTGAAATCGCCGGAATAACAGCGGTTAGCCGGATAAAATCCGGATCAGCTCCGATAACGTAGAACCGGATAAAAACCGCAATCATTTTACAACTAGTTTGATTAGGGATCTTGAACCAGATAAGTGTATAGCCAATAACTTTTCTACAGATGATCGCCTAACCTCGAGTGTTGTTTACAACAAAATATTGTACCTACCTTTTTTATGAGTACCCTTAACATAAGTACATCCATATACATATGTATACCATATTCACATTTTACACATGCCTACTGTATACACGCATACTTTTTAACTATGTATGTTACTACTATGTATGCAAGTGGCTATCTGCAATTGCCGTCATTTATTCAGTTTCGCTGCAATCTAGTACTATACATATTCTCGTATAACCGTAATTGCAGTTGCGCTTGTAATTCGATTAGTCGTCGGTGCGCCTTTTGTGTTTAATTTTCCTTTGATAGACCGCTTGTCGGAGGAAAAAAGAATAGTGTACTTCAAACTTAGCAAATATTCATCAATCGTTGTTTTAATGGG
Source organism: Bactrocera tryoni (assembly GCF_016617805.1). Classification (NCBI taxonomy): domain Eukaryota; kingdom Metazoa; phylum Arthropoda; class Insecta; order Diptera; family Tephritidae; genus Bactrocera; species Bactrocera tryoni. The sequence goes on along the minus strand of NC_052499.1, from coordinate 32,329,758 downwards.
ATTTATGTATATAAAGTTAGATAAAAACAGCCCGAATACAGCCAGAGGTTTAAAGTTCACATTATTCACATAATAATTAGACATTGAGAATATTTACTAATTGACGTTTTAAATCAATGCATCACAATTAATGTTTAACCGAACTTCTCTTATCTCTTAAGGGATTAGAATTATGCGCGTTCAAACATTGAAAGGATAAAAAATTGCGAAAACTGTGTATACTTAAGTATTCCACAGCATTACTAAGCCTACCAAATCTCATTGAAAGAGACGCACTCAGCTAACATAGTCTGAGCGATCGTCAGTAATACCGTTAAATAATTAATCACATCACCTTCATATTTGTCTGTACATTACCTTTGTATACATATGCACAAAAAACGAGATAACGGTAAATATACAATATATACATATGTACATAGTATGTTTGAACTACTCTCTACCGGGAGAATTTACACAATGATTTGAATTTGCAAACTAATATGGTAATTGTTTGATAATGGTTATTAGCTTAGTCCACTGACATAGTTATGGCTGTCATTTTTATGTTAACAAATAAATTATTTTAATCTCGCTTTGCATTTACGCATCCCTATTTTCTTATTATCACAGTTGCTTGACTTTTTATTAATTTTATTCTTAATCTCTTTAACGCAATCAAAGTAAAAAGTAATTAATTAAAGCGATTAAGTAAGCCGACCGTGACCGAACTTTACAGATATGCGTACATACGTATATGTATATACTATGTACATATATACATATATACATGCATACGTACATATAAGTAATGTATTATATGATAGGAAAATTGTTAATTAATCGAATAACGAGTATTTTAGAGAATAAAGATGAATAGTGAGAGCCTAGTTCACTGCGTAATTTCTTCAATAAATCGGTCGCACCACAAGCTGAATGAGCCGGAGAATCGTGTTGATGAAAGAGAAAAGTTGCATGTATCGGAGAGTTGTTTTTTTTTCATTTACGTACAAAAATTTGTGAAATATACTATATATACATTTGAGATGCTAATGATGTTAACTAACTCACTAAATTTCATTTTACCATAACCTATTTTACGGAAACACGAAATTGGCTTTCTTTATTTATAAACCAAAATAGAAAAGGGAGCGTCACTTTAGGACCAATAAACATAACGAAATATTTATAAAAAAGATTTTTTGATAATGGCGCGATGTCACGGTGGAGCCAAGGGCTTTTGAGCTCACGTAATATCGCGATTGAAGCAATTAGTTACAAGTGACATATGACAAAGTCACGTTGATACCAAATTTAAAATTTAGAATGGAAACAACACAGAATTTTGTTCCAAAGAGGCATTGCTGTACTTATAAAACCAATACTCTTATTAGTCAATAAACGTTGCCATTTGACGCTTACATGCATATATACTACATACACATTATTTATGATGTCTTCACATTTTTACCAGTGGCGGATTCAAAAGGGGTCTATGGGGGAAATTTACAACAAGGGCTAAATTACTTATTAGCAACGTGTGCTACGTATGCAGATTAAATTGTTAATATAATATATAATAATATAATTGTTAGTGAAATGGAAAATCTTAATGACTTCTTGAAAAACAAATTCAAAGGCATTTTGGATAATGACAACGTCATGCGACTTGCTCAATGACAGTGCCAATAGGGGTAAAAGCAAAAGTCAAAAGACAACAAGTTATCGACTAATGCATTAGAAACGATGAAGAACTGCGATGTAGACCTTTACCTCATAGTTTCGTGGCTGAGGACGAACATGCTTCAAGCTAGGTTGAACGGCCCGGGCGTCTTTTTCAATCTACTCCTGGAGAAAATATTTCGAGCCACATAGTTGAATCGAGAAAGCACAATACTTTATAAAAGTGTACAACTGTTGGCGTACGCTGATGATATTGATATTTTTGGCCTCAACATCCGCGCCATTAGTTCTGCTTTCTCCAGAAAGGATGAAGAAGCGAAGAGTATGGGTCTTGTAGTGAAGGATAACAACACGAAATATCTCCTGTCATCAATGAAATAGTCATCGCATTCGCGACTTGGCTCGAACGTCACTGTTGACAGTCATAACTTTGAAGTCGTAGATAATTTAGAAGGAACGACTGAAGCGCTGTTGTAAATTCGTCTATAACCTTGTCAGCAGATAGTATACGCCTAGTGTATTACTCGTATATAGATTTCGGCTGTTCAGTTTAGTTACTCTACCTTTACTTCAATTATTAATGTTCATTGTCCCCAAAGGTTTTTTTTATTGTTTTACACTTTCGTTCAGTAATTCAATTTTCTTGTTCGTTAACGAGAGGTGCGCATTCGTTTATAAAAGGTAACGGAAATAAAAGTGTCTGCGTCCAGTGTAGTAAGTGTACGGTTGTTGGAGTGGAATTTGTAACTAACGTAAAACTTTGTCCCTGTCAGCAAGTAGAGGTTTCATTGTATTACTGTAGTGAAAAACACGAAATTCAATTTGGTCTGTATCAGTCAAGTAGCTAAAAAAATTTCATTTTTCGAACAAAAAATTTTGAAGAATAATGGCACACTAATTGTTCCAGGAAAGTTGATATACATACATACATAAGCTATCGTTTGTTTATTTACAACAAACAAATTTGTGACAAATATTCCTTAGCATCAAATGTACATGCCTAAGTTCGCTAGATAATGAACAAAAGCTGGCTGAATGCACATAAAGTTTATCGAAAGTACTAAATTTATCACGGCATTGGCATTGGAAGAAACACAAATTAAATGTTATTTGTGAAGGATATAATTATTATAAAATTACTAAAATATATATATTCATATGTATGTATAAGTACACATTTCCGCCCTCAACGAATGCTTATGTCATTATTAAACAACAAATGATCATAATAACTAATTATTAATTCGAATTACTCTGTACAAAGTGTAAAATATGGTTATAATTACATTTTTAAGTTATATATTTACACTAAAAATGGTATATCTGTACCTAATAAAGAAATGGTAAACAATTTACCAAGTCCTGTATTTAAATGTACCCCAACCAGGGTTGCGATTTTTTTATTAAAAAAATTTGAATTAAGTAATAAGTTTTCGGTTCAAAAAAATTTTAACTCTAAAGCAATTTCCCTTTTTAATTTTTAATTATATGCTTGTCATAGAATTTTTTTTTAAATTCAGTTAAATTTATTTTTTAATGCATTAATTTAAACCATGACCTTAAAAACACGGGTTTCTAAGTTAATTAATTAATTTTGAATTTCATAGGCATTAGCATTCATAGTATAAAGAACAATAGATTTTGCATAAAAACATACACAAAATATAAAAATTGTATTAGTTGCGATTTGAATCAACGGATGCCAATTAACAGACGTGGCAACCACATTTTTCTTCGCAATAAAATTCTAATATAATTTACTATTTTTAAATACATGTTCACGTGAACTGAATATGTACCTACTTAGGTACATACGTATGTATGTATGTACGAATATAAATGAGCAACATCAACAAAGCGTTCATTCCTCGGTGTGGAATTTCAGTGCGACTATGGGGCTTGTCCATGAATATAAGGATTAAATTTCAATTATATACGTTAGTAGGCCACGAAGGTGAGCTTTTCGAATATTTTACAAGTGTTTGTAGACTTGCACAAAGTGATCAAATGCAAAAGTTGAAGCATTTGTGGTAAACTACCAAGCAACATGTAAACTTAACTTAAGTTGAAATACTATAAACGCGTACAAGAGCGGATTACGTCACACATTGGGTTTTGATGACGTCCACGATCTCATATTGGCATCGCCGAATGACATTAAGACAGTAGGCAGCTACAAAGACTTCTTATCTTCCACGAAATATTGAGAATCAAAAAGTTATCGTCATGATGAATGCCGCATTTGATCATGGACAACAAACGCAACCGTTTTTTGGTGAACGTCGTCGAAGCGTGGGCACACAACAGCGGCTCATGGAAAATCGAAACTGTGGACTTCTACCAGCGAACCTGTTTCGAGAAAAACGTTAAAGAACTTGGAGGAAAAGAGACCAATTTGAAAAATTGCTCGCCGTTTTGGCAAAAATTTCGTTTTCCTATTGAAATTATTTATTTTAATTATTTTCAATATTGAATTCTTAAATTAAAAGAGCGCTTGAGCCAATTTTTATATAATTCTGATATATTTTGTTATACTGCAGTGGATGTAATTGGAATTGTACCTTTGATGTTTCAAGCAACATGTATGTACACAAACAGAGAAAATCATCAAGAAGCAAGTGTGTCAAATTAAAAACGCTCACTATGTGTATATACATGTTTTGTATAAATAGATAATGAATACAAATAGTTCTACTAACTATTTAAATATTTAAGCATCCATACATATGTATATATAGACATGCGTCTGTCTCTTCCGTTAACATTTAATAAAATTAATGCGAGCTAAAAAATTGCTGATAATTTAACACACTCAGTAGTGATGCTTTTCGTTGACCCAGTAATCAGCCAACGGATGCCGCCAAAATTCGTCACTATCATTGCCACTATCATTGCCATTGTCATTGCCAGCGTCCGTGTCATTGTTCTTAGTTCTTAAAGATTGTGCAATAGAGAGATCTGACGAAATATCAGCATGTTAAAATAACCTCTTGAGATATATAACCGTTTAATTTCGTGTGCATATCTACATACATATGTATATCTACATATGGGTGTATCATATATACCATACTTACATATATACAAAGCTTTAGGGTAGCTACTTTTGAAAATAAACTTCACACATTTTCTTAATCAGACGGTTCTTTAAGTTTTAAAAACTTTAAACATCAATGGCAATTTTTCTCTTTTATTGAATTTATATATTACAAAATATCGTTTCGAAATGTTCGACAAAATGTTTACACATTAAATATTATTAGCTTATTGTGATGTTATGTATCATAGAGTGAAATGTAAATTCCACATATGGAAATGTTATTTGGGTAATTAAATTATATCTATAGTAAAATATATAGGTTTTAATTTTCTACTACACCACTTTTAATATTCAATCGATATTTGCTAATTATACCCCACCCCACCAGATAAAATTTATCACTGAATTTATAGTTCTAACATAAATAAAATGTTGGTAATATATGTAATATGTACTCCTGAACATGTTTCGATTGATTTTGATTTAATCTCAACATTAGTTACACCGGTTTTTGAATATGGCTCAGTGATTTTAAAATCGAGTTATCAAATTGTCCCAAACATGTTAGAGTTCATACAAAAGTCACTTTTTTCTTTTGCTTGCTAAGCTTATGCTTGGTTTTTCATTATATATGTTCTTCCTTCTATACTAGTCGCTGAAAACTTATTAACTTTTCTGATTTTTCCCAAATTCAAACATTTGTAATAATTATTGAACCTTTTGAACATTTATTTTTCAAGTTCAAAAAATCCAAAGGGAGAGTTATCAAGCATTAAATTTTTTTTAAATCAAAAGGTTTTTATCAGCAAATAAATGATATCCCACTAGAAAAAACGGAAAGAAAAAATTTATACTACGGCAAACATTTTGCTTGGAATATACATACATTGTATGTAGAAGAGAGAAAATAAAAATCACGGGAAGACAGTTGATAAAAATAAACACATTGAGTTGTATCCATGACTCAATTGTGTAAGGTTGCATCGATAGTCCGAAAACAATATATGGTCAAAAGTGATTTGCTTTGTTTTTATGACACAAAAAATAAATATTTTTTTAAATTTCAACCAATGAAAAGGTGGTTTTTCAGTGATGACTAAATGCGAATCGATCGAAAATCATGCAAAATCATGAAAATGTAAGAAATGTATGATAACAAGTAAGAAAGGGCTTGCAAAGCCATCGAAATACCTTATGGTGCAAAACGTCAACTAGAGGAGCGGAATCCAGGCAATTATATACATACATATGTACATATATAATTCATACACTGACCGACATATTCAACAAAAGCTTTGTTAGAAAACAAAAAAAAAAAGGATACATTTATAGTAGGTAGAATCGACCCGATTTTATCTATTTTTCTCAATACATGAATATGCCACTTATTTATCAAATGTTCATTGAGATTCATTAAGGTACCTCACAAATGTACCATTCCCATTCATATTAGTTAAGTCACCCGAATGCTATATGTTTATTAAATGGTGGCCACGTCAAGTTTTCGACCAATGTTATCCATTTTAGGCACAAAGATACACTGCTATCAATAAAACATGCTCTACTATTTCTATTGAGATAACTCACATCTTAGGCGATATATGCGGTATAAAGTCACCTGGAAGTTCGAAAATCGTTGAAAGGTATATGGGAGCTAAGAAAAAAATATTCAAACCATTTTTGACACACAGATATACCATTATCAGGAAAAGATTATCCCTGAATTTTAATTATATCTTCTTCTTAATTGGCGTAGACACCGCTTACGCGATTATAGCCGAGTTAACAACAGCGCGCCAGTCGTTTCTTCTTTTCGCTACGTGGCGCCAATTGGATATTCCAAGCGAAGCCAGGTCCTTCTCCACTTGGTCCTTCCAACGGAGTGGAGGTCTTCCTCTTCCTCTGCTTCCCCCGGCGGGTACTGCGTCGAATACTTTCAGAGCTGGAGTGTTTTCGTCCATCCGGACAACATGACCTAGCCAGCGTAGCCGCTGTCTTTTAATTCGCTGAACTATGTCAATGTCGTCGTATATCTCGTACAGCTCATCGTTCCATCGAATGCCGTGGCCAATATGCAAAGGACCATAAATCTTTCGCAGAATTTTTCTCTCGAAAACTCGTAACTTCGACTCATCGGTTGTTGTCATCGCCCAAGCCTCTGCACCATATAGCAGGACGGGAATTATGAGCGACTTATGGAGTTTGGTTTTTGTTCGTCGAGAGAGGACTTTGCTTCTCAATTGCCTACTCAGTCCGAAGTAGCACCTGTTGGCAAGAGTTATCCTGCGTTGGATTTCTAGGCTGACATTGTTGGTGGTGTTTACGCTGGTTCCAAGATAGACGAAATTATCTACGACTTCAAAGTTATGGCTGTCAACCGTGACGTGAGATCCTAGTCGCGAGTGCGGCGACTGTTTGTTTAATGACAGGAGATATTTCGTTTTGACCTCGTTCACTGCCAGACCCATTTTCTGTGCTTCCTTGTCCAGCCTGGAGAAAGCAGAACTAACGGCGCGGATGTTGAGGCCGATGATATCAATACCATCGGCATACGCCAGCAGCTGTACACTCTTATAGAAGATGGTACCTTCTCTATTTAGTTCTGCAGCTCGAACTATTTTCTCCAGAAACAGGTTAAAGAAGCCGCACGCTAGGGAGTCGGCTTGTCTGAAACCTCGTTTGGTATTGAACGGCTCGAAGAGGTCCTTTCCGATCCTGACGGAGCTTTTGGTGTTACTCAACGTCAGTTTACATAGCCGTATTAGTTTTGCGGGGATACCAAATTCAGACATCGCGGCATAAAGGCTGCTCCTTTTCGTGCTGTCGAAAGCAGCTTTGAAATCGACGAAGAGGTGGTGTGTGTCGATTCTTCTTTCACGGGTCTTTTCCAAGATTTTTCGCATGGTGAATACCTGGTCGGTTGTTAATTTTCCAGGTCTGAAGCCACACTGATAAGGTCCAATCAGTTTGTTGACGGTGGGCTTTAATCTTTCACACAATACGCTAGATAGAACCTTATATGCGATGTTGAGGAGGCTAATCCCACGGTAGTTGGCGCAGATTGTGGGGTCTCCTTTTTTATGGATTGGGCATAGCACACTTAAATTCCAATCGTTGGACATGCTTTCGTCCGACCATATTTTACAAAGAAGCTGATGCATGCTCCTTATCAGTTCTTCGCCGCCGTGTTTGAATAGCTCGGCCGGCAATCTGTCAGCCCCTGCCGCTTTGTTGTTCTTCAGGCGGGATAATGCTATTCGAACTTCTTCATGGTCGGGTAATGGAACGTCTGATCCATCGTCATCGATTGGGGAATCGGGTTCGCCTTCTCCTGGCGTTGTGCGTTCACTGCCATTCAGCAGGCTGGAGAAGTGTTCCCTCCATAATTTAAGTATGCTCTGGGCATCGGTCACTAGATCACCTTTGAGGGTTCTACAAGAGTATGCTCCGGTCTTGAAACCTTCTGTAAGCCGCCGCATTTTTTCGTAGAATTTTCGGGCATTACCCCTGTCGGCCAGCTTATCAAGCTCTTTGTACTCACGCATTTCGGCCTCTTTCTTTTTCTGTCTGCAAAAGCGTCTCGCTTCCTTCTTCAACCCATCCCGCAAGTGTTGTGGTCGATCGTAACGTTGCGAGGTAGGCAGCCTGTTTTCTCTCCGCTGCGACACGGCACTCCTCGTCGTACCAGCTGTTCTTTTGCACTTTCCGAAAACCAATTGCTTCGGTTGCAGCTGTACGTAGGGAGTTTCAATTCTATATCTCACACATTTACCTTTATTTCTCGTAAAAAGTCAACTATAAATATGTACTGGGGCCCACATATTCCGTACTTAGCGCCTTGAACAATATTTGTTGGGCGGTGCATTATCGTGGTGAAAAAACCAAGAGTTGTCGGACCATAATTTCGGCCTCTTTTTATACTCTTGCAATCAGTTGCTACAAAGTATTATAGTTTTGTTCACCTAATGGTTGAACGTCACTTAAAACTAATAGATATAGGGATATATGTATATAGGGATATACATATATAGGGTTATATATACATATATAAATGATCAGGATGACGAGTAACGAGTTGAAATCCTGGTGACTGTCTGTCTGCCCGTCGTGCGTGCAAGCTGTAGCAAAGCTTGAGATATCTTGATGAAAATTGGTATGTGGCGTATGTGGGGTCGAGCTCGTAGATGGGCGTAATCAGACCACCGCCACGCCCACAAATCGCCATTAACCGAAAACATATAAAGTGCCATAACTAAGCACTAAATTAAGATATAAAATTGCATCGCAGTAGCAAGGGCACCTACGGGCAAAAAAATGTTAAAAAACTGGGCGTGACCACGCCCTCTATTATGTTAAATGTACATATCTCCTAACTCACTAAAGCTACAACAACCAAATTTGCTGGGTACAAATCTTATAAGAACTTCTACAGACAGTGTGAAAATGTATGAAATAGCAGGATAACCCCGCTCACTCCCCATATAGCGGTACTTTTCAAAATTACTAAAAGCCCAATAAATCCATAAATAATCACGCCAGAGACATTAAATTTTACCTCCAAGACAGTAATTAATATAAGGCTTTATGAGAGCGGGTTGAAAATTGGAAAATGAGGGTGGCACCGCTCACTTTTTGGTGAAATCCCATATCTCGGGGCCCGACCAAACGATTTCGACTAAATATAGTCCGTGTCATTTTAGAACATTTTTATGTTACAGTGTGAAAATAGGAAAAATCGGACAAAAAACAACCACGCCTACTTCTCATATAACACAATTTAAAATTCCACTTGATTCTTTCACTTTCCAGTACACAAATCAAAAAGTAATTAATATAACGGAATACAATTTTGCAGTAATTATTCCCTTAAAGTATTTCACCTTTTGACCAAAAGTTGGCCAAATCCAACCAAAACTGTTCAAGACCCTAGGTACCGAATATGTGGGCCGCAGTATCTATAGTTGACTTTTGACAGAAAATATCGGTCAATGTGTGAAACATATGATTGAAATTCTGGTATAATGTTTCTCTGACAATGGTATATCTGTATGTCAAAAATTGGTCGAATCGGAATAATACTTCCCTGAGGCTCCATATACCTAATATAAAGATTTTCGAACTTTCAGGTGACTTTATGATATATCAGCCAATATTTTATCTGTTATGTTATATTATATGTTATCTTAATGTAATTGGGAGAACGTGTTTTAATCATGACAGCTTACCCTTGTGCCTAAAATGGATAAATTTGAGCGAAAACTTGACCCAGCCCCCTTAAACTATTACCAGAATTTTCGAACATCCGGCTGACTTTGCTCCTTATGGTCGGTGATTATATGTATGTGAGCTACTTTCGTTTTTCTAACAAATCTTATGCCGTATTTGTCGACCAGTATATAAGTTATATAGAGTATATGTATATATAAAATTTCTTATATTATAGATCTTCTGGTTGACGTTTTACATCTTAAGGTATTTTCCCGGCTTTAATTCTAGCAATTTGCAAGAGTACTTGTTACGAATAGCTTCGCGCAAACACTTAAATTGTTTTCCATTTTGAGATTTTGGCCGGTCGAAAGGAAGTCGGTGTGTACCACACCTCGATAACCGAAGAAAACTGTCAACATAACATTGATTCTTGATCTGCTTTGACGTGGGTTTTTCGGTTTCGGATCACCTTTGCCACGATATTCGGCCGATTGATCGCCTGTTTACGGGTCGTAAGCATATATCCAAGACTCATCGCCAGTAATAATACGTTTCATGACATCCTGGTAGTTTTTAGTTTTTAAGCTTCTTTGGTTATTCGGTCTGAATATTAATTACTTAATTAGGGCAACAATGCATAAGAATAAAGGTTATGTCTGTCAATTTATAAAAATATAAATAGAGAAATGGAATCACAATGAGATGATTGTTGTGCTAGTAATTGTTTTCAAAATTATAATAAACTTTCAGAAATTATATCAAGTAAAACTAATAAAAATTAAGTGCAAAAATTTTGAAAACATATTCCGTTTTGTTTAATTACAGACAAAAGTCTCCCTGCTATTTAAAGAAGCGAGGTCGATCAAGTTGTGCTGATAACCACTTAACTCCATTGCCCAATTATTTCGTTCTCATGGGCCTTTGGACTTTCTGACACGCTGTGTTAAAAATTCCAAATGTAGCTATATGCGAATGTTCATGGTCAATAATGTTTACGAAAGCATTTCTCTTGAAAAGAACATTTATTTTTTAGCAGAGCGTCGAGCAGTATATCAATGACAGTTCTCGGCATTTGGTACCTAATTGAATGTTGACTGATTGTGTAAATTTTGCTTTTATAGGCGTATGATTAAATGGAATGACAAGCACTTCACTTCCGCTACTTACATGTGTAGCAGTTTCCAATGTCGTTTAACTTGCAGCGCTTGCGACTTCAAGTACCCGAACTGTGTGCCTTTGTACAAGTGTGCGCTTGACCATTCTTAGACCATAATAGCAATTAATGCAATTTAAGCAAATAATCGTAATTGGTAATTCATATGTTCTCGTTTAATTGAAGAGCATGATGTCGTACCTTGAGTGCACACGCACTTTGTACAATAATTCAAAGGTTTAAATAGAGAATCGATACTTTGAGATTAACGTTTACTCTTGGAGTATTGCTGATAAAAAAACAAAAATAACTTAGTCAGACCTACATAGTATGTACATATATATATATATGTGATATCTAAGATAATTGGAGTGATATAACATATACAGTCGAACCAACGGGTGATTCAAGTAGAGGTACTTTTTCAATAGCCTTTTTAGACGGATCTCGCGTGAGTCAGTGAATAACATAAAGCAGCCGTAGCTGAGAATGGACCATTAAAAATGTTCTTTCGAATGTTAATAAACATTCCCTATTAAGTTTTAAGGTACCGTGTTTTTTCTTTAAAAAAGTAGGTAATCTCAAAATGGATAAACCTGTATTATTATATTATTCATTACGAATTTTTATACTTAAAAAGTAGGCTTCATAACGAATTTATTTATAGAATACTTTAATTTCATTCAATTTTCAATATGTTTTGATCTCCTTATAACGAATACCGTTTTAGAAAATCCTAATTTCTACGCCTTTAGCGCTGAACACATAGAGCGCGACAGACTGCAAACTACATCTGTCAAATATTAAAAATACACACGTTCTTATGGACACAGGTTTTTTTGATAGCTGCACAACTACACGACTGCAGGCCGACAGTTGTCGCTCTCGCTAACTTCAATATCCTCCTACTTATATTTGCCAACGCCAGTAGGACGACAGTAGAGTTGACAGTAGAATGGAAGATAGAAAGGGGAGGTAGAGTGGTGATGCCACTAATATGTAAAATGTAAAATTATTCACAGCTCTAACAAACTTGACGTTATTTTACAAATAAAAGCATAAAATAGCTCTATTATATCATTTGTAATAACAATTGATAATTTAAAGCAAAAATATTTACCTATTTACTTATTTTTTTCATAAAAAAATTCACTTTTAACAAAATATTAAAATTTCATTGAAGTGAAAGGAATTAGTATGCCCACAACGAAATTGTGTAAATTTATTTATACTTGTTATGTAGCGGGACAAAAAGTTAAGGATTTTACTACGTTGATAAATGCAAGCGCATCCCAGGAAAGTCAAAGATAAATTTACTTGCATATCTTTCTCGCAACATGATCTCAGTGTTCACGTAAAGGATTAAAGAATTGTCCTGATCCAAAATAGTTCTACAGAATTCAGACTTTACTAAATATTTAATCACAATTTGAATATATTATTTTAAACACAACTGCACTTTAAAAAACACCGTTTCAAACTTTGCTATATTATGAGTATATAAGCTAGATTGCACTAACAACTGGACATCAAATGAGTTTTCGAATTAAAAAAACACATGATTCTCGTAAGTTCGATTGGAGCAAATGTCAACCACTTCACTGGGGGAACTGAATCCTTGACGTTTTATTGTATTATATATTATGTACATATCTCGAATTATAAGTAGAAAGTAGCAGGTTATAGCAATTTTCCAACTCTTTAACATAATGGTAGCAGTATATTAATTTTTTATTTAAAAATTGGCCCCAAATTTGATGATTATCTCCTCATTGATGCTAAAATCTCTAAACACCACCCTTTTATAAAAAAACACTAACACTCGAAATGTATTTATTTAAAACTTTTTTGTTTCAAAATATAAATACTTGCGCTCAACAAAATACCTTGCTCGTATCTCATTAATCAATTGGATTTTATTCATTGAATTCTTATATATATGATTAATCAATGAAAATATTAATATTTTCACTATTTTACACTTTATTGGTGGTAACTAGGAAATGTTATAATTTTCGAACATCCATCCCCTAAGAATATATAGGCTATCAAGTATTTCTACCATCTATACCGAATAATATCATTACAACTATTTAGTTTAAGCCAACACTATGCAGATTCTAAGATAAACTTATGAGTTGATAAGATTTAAAGCAATCGCACTACAAATGCAAAACTTTTGAGTTAAATGCGAAGTTTTAGAGCGAGGTATTCATTTGTAAGGTTTCACTGTTTGGAAATCGGCAGCTACCTAGAGCGTTGTTAACTGCTGCCCTAGTTACAACTTCATTGACATTGTGTCAAACTTACCGTCACCTTAAGTAGTTACAAATGTGGACACACATTGTTACATCGATTTTGTATTTCAGTTAGAATACAATAACTGCAAATATTTGATGATTAAGCCAATGCCATTAACCGATGGATGGATGGATTTAAAATAAAATTTAACAAAAGTGTTCGGCATTCAACTACAGAGCAACTTTAAAAGTTTTACCTAGTGTTGCAAATTATAAAACCAGCATACACATATTCAGAAGAAGAATATTATGCTTAAATATATGTATGTTTTCCTCTGTTAATTATTAGATTATTACATATATTTAATTCAGCTTTTAGTCAAATTCGCTTAGATATTGAATGAGAGCTCATATGCAATACTTCAATGGTAATTTGTGTGCAAATTAATATCAATTGCTATTAGTATCTACAATAAAATAACATACCAGCTTTGCTCGAAGCTTCATTGTCGCCCGCCTGGATAAGCCGATCCGTCAACAAGGCATATAAGATACCATACGTATTAATTATTCCAAATATGACACCATTACATATAAAGGCACTAGTCATAACTAGCCACGCTCGCATACCGCCATCTGGGGGTTCATTCCCGTGAATGTCTCGACAACAGGGCGCTGTAATGTGTTCCGCGGATAGCGCTGGTTTTATAGCCACTCTATTGCTTTGTGCGTCGCTATCATTAGAGATTCCGTTAGAAGTGATAACTATAAGTCCTTTGGAACTGTTTGATTCGCTAAGAAGTTGATTTTCGCCCATAATTTACGAATCGATTTCCCAGTCTCTATAATGATAAAAAGTAAATTACTATCTAAATGTAATGAACACTTAAATGATTACTTTACGATATATTAGTCTGATTGGAAGAAGATTATGTAATTTTCTGCGATTTGTATATGAGTGCAATAAATACATATGTAAAATAGCAATAATAATGAAATCTTAAATATTGACTTAACACAAAACCTAATTATTTACTATTTTTCGCTCATGTCTAGCCGGTATAACATAGGAATACTTTAATAAAAAGCTTTATACAACAACATAGGGCGTTTGATTAATAATATTTAAGAAATACTTATAAACTTTATCAAAAATAAAAGGAAAACATACCTAGAAATAAATAACATGTTATTAGCAATAAGTTTTTTATTTTATTTTCACAACTTATATTTTTTAAGTATAATATAAAAGAAAATATAATTACGCATATCATTGATGACCTAAAATTTATTTCATTGCCGCATTGTCTAATATCTTATGTTTAAATAGTTTAACTTCTAATGTTTGTCGCTTTGTAAAGAAGTACGCCTACCTTCCCATATCAATGTTTATTTAAAATATTAACTTTTAAATAATAACTTAATATAATGTTTTTTAATAACTTGAACACTTCAATATAGTATTTAAGTATCATATTAAATACACTTTTCATTGATTTATTTTGAAATGTCTATTCACATTTTACACTAAATGCTCTTAATTATACAATAGTACTTAAAATTAGATGCTTCGTACATGGGACTTTAGTTCGATATCTTTGAACTTGCCATAAATCCTGCATCCTCACTTCATTCAATATTTTAATACTATTGTTTACTTTATACATACATTTCTATATGAGCATACAAATTAAATGCAAATTTATTTAGAGGCTTAGCTATATCAATTGCACCGGTTAGTATCCGGTTTTACAACTCAATTATATTTGTAAATTTTATATTATCTATACATTTTTAATAAAACTTTTTACGAATTTTACTTTACCGTAACAAATTTTGATTCCGGATGCAGCATATGTTAACAATATAAAAGCAATGTATATGCAGCTTTACAAATTGTTAAGGAAGAAACGGAAATTATGTTATATGGTATAATTTTTTACAGTATTTACCGGCAATATGAATAATATCACACAAATGATAAATTGGTATTCGTTGTTGTCAAAACAAAACTAATGCCAAATAATCGATTATATTCCAGCTTATATATGTACGTATAATAATAAACTGTGTTCTATTCTTCACAGATGGTTTGCAATTCAGAATGCATATTCTTCGTTGTACTTATATCTCACACGCCGTTAGTTTTAATTTATTCGACAAAAACTGTTCAACTGACACACAAAATTGTACAGCGAGCGCAAATCAAACCAACATAACACCGCTGTAGTCAAACGAAGAATACTAAATAAAAGCAATTTCTAAAAGTACAATGTGCCTTTTGAGTTTTTAGAGAGGCAAACATACCACACACTGAATTAATACACTTTTGCAGGAATTCCTACACTCGTATCAACATCCGCATATTTAAATACATACATATGTATGTATATAGTAAGTAAGAATGTATTACACTTTGCATTGAGTGAAAACTCACCAGCTGATACTGGCGACGTTGTCATTAATGATAGCTAAACGTAAACAAAAAACAGTATGCACCTACCTGAGAGCACAAGCAAAAGCTTTCACACATTTAAAACCCAATGGGCATACAATAAAGGGTATGCGTTTTAGGTATTTATTCACAGATTTTAATAAATACCTGACAAAGAGTACAATTGTAATAAATTACAAAATGTTTCCCAACACATTTAAAGTAAAAAATCACAGCATTGCCATGTTAAACCGAACTTTAGCTGATATGGGGAGAAATATATATTTTGTAGGTATTATATAGAAGATAATAAAAACTTTGATTTTTTTTAATATGACATCATCTCCATTCTTGGGAAAGAATAAATGGATCCTTATTAACCACCATAATTAGAAAGCTTTTTTCTGTGAAAGTTGGCGTATACACACATCAGCGGCACCGATTGTGTGAATGCCTTCAATAAACATTTTAGGTAACAAGAAAGAAGGGCTAAGTTCGGGTATAACTGACTTTTGCGATTTGCCAGGAACAAAGACTAAGATATACATACCTTCAAGTGTTGGCAAACCTTTAATTTAGAAATGTTGCGAAAGAGTTCAACATTCAAACCAAATTCGCTCAAGACAAACCCCTTTAGCACCCCTATAGACACTATGAAAATGGATGAAATCGGAAGACAACACCTGTCTCTCCCCATATAACGGTACTGTTAAAAACTTCTATAAAAGGGCCCTGTTTACTTACTTCGATTTAGCCTCTCACCTTAGAACTCGACACTGGTTATTTTACCGGCAATATTCAATTAAAAAAAATACACAATTTGAGGTTTTTTTTCTTTTTCTTTTATTCACTGCACTGCCACTTCAAAATAGATACGCATTAATACGTGCGGAATGTAGGTGGAAAAAAATGACGCTGCGTGAGACGTCGGTTCTGGTCGACGTAAGAAAAAAGGGAAGATCGTCCTCTGGAGCGGTCGCTTTTGATGGTTGGATGGTGTAGAGTTGTGGTGTGATGTCAGCATGTGTGGTATATTCGTGTGTAGTAGTGTGTGGTGTCTTCATTTGTGGATCGCGTTAGTGTGGTGTGTTGTCGTGTGGTTGTTCAGTGTCGGATGTATAGAGGGGAGAGCTAACTCATCTAGCCATCCCGGCCCCCCTAGGCGAATATTAGCCTAGCAGTCGCTGTAATTGCTGCAGCGTGGCAACAACGCTGCTAAGACCAGTGGAGCGACGGTTTGATGTACGATTTTGCCGGCGCCGCGGGGATGCTTCATTTCGCCTTGCTCTGGACGATGGAGGAGCAACTAGCCTTCGATGCCGACGGGGCTGCTGTGACCGGTTCGTGGCAAGCTGCCGCGCTACAGGCCGTTTTGGGGTTCGATGCAGCATGGTGTGGTGCGGCCTATTGCACAGTTGGCATAAGGTCACTCATGTGCACTCCTGTGTGGTGTGTACCGTTGCCAAGCAGTTCAGGCAGTGCCCGTGAGCTTGAGCAACCTTCTGCCGTTGCATGGGCTGCATGCTGGAGTTGCCACAGGGCGCGGCACGGTAATGGTTGACCTTACCGTTGGCGTTGGCACAGTTGGCATATCCACATCCATGGGAATCTGTGTGGGAGAAGGAATGTGGTTAAAAATGTGTGTCATTAAAATGTGTATGGCGATCGTGCCACGTTATGTGGCATGAAAGGGTCGTCACGTAGATCGACCATTGCGTTAGGTTCCGAATTTGTTTAAGCGAGTTTTTTATTTGCGAGTTTATTACGCCGGGTTTTTGGTTATTTTATTTGCGTTACGGTAGTATCGGCGGTTTTTTCGTTATTTGCGGTTTCGTCAATGTGTGGTACAAAACATAGTTTCACGAGCGGTCTTGTTAATATGCCGGTTTGAGTGCGGAGATCAATAACTCGTACATGACCGTCGGAACCGTAGTGTAGTTTTTCTATGCGGCCAAGCCGCCATTCGGTGAGGGGTAGACAGTCATCATGGATGATGACACAATCTCCAAGCTTTGGCGCCTTTTCTGGACTCTTCCACATGTACCTTTTATGAAAATCCTTTATATATTCTTCCTTCCATCGGCGGCTGAAATCGTGATGGAGAATTTTTATTCTCACCCATTGATTTAATAAGGATAGCGACCCCACGCCTGGCTCAGGTGTGGCCAGAATGGGTGCTCCTTTGAGAAAATGCCCTGGTGTTAGGGCTGTGAAGTCAGAGGGATCTTGCGAGAGGGTTGTGAGTGGCCGTGAATTCAGAACGGCCTCAATTCGCACTAACAGTGTGGTGAACTGTTCATAATTAAATTTTTAGTTTTCAGCTACTTTTTTGAAGTGGGATTTAAAGCTTTTTACTGCTGATTCCCATAAACCACCTATATGAGGAGCGCTTGGGGGGATAAATTGCCAGTTAACATTTTGGTGAGCATACCTTTGTACAATCTCTGGTGAGACTTGTTTGATAAAATCCACAAACTCCTTTTCAGTGGTTCTTTGGGCTCCAATGAAGGTTTTACCATTATCGCTCATCAGTTTTGATGGGAAGTAGCGTCGTCCAACGAAACGAGCGAATGCCGCGAGAAAAGCCTCCTTTGTCAGATTCGTACACAGCTCGAGGTGCACTGCTTTTGTCGCAAAACAGACAAAAACAGCCACATAGCCTTTCATTAGAGTGGGGGACCTTAGCATGGACGCCTTTATCTGAAAAGGACCAGCAAAATCGACACCTGTAACTGTGAAAGGCAGAGCGAAGTTGCAGCGTTCCGGTGGAAGTGCTGCCATAATCTCTGGTCGCAACTTCTGCTTGTGCATAGTGCAGATCTTGCACATGAAAATGCATTTCTTTATTTGGGGCTTAGACGGGGAATATAGAACTCTTGACGGACTATATGCTGCATTAGGCGATGTTCAGCGTGAAGCATGGGTAAGTGGATATAATTGAGGAGTAATGTGGCAAGTTGGGATTTCTCTGCTATAATTAGAGGGTGGCGTTCGTTGTACGTCAGGCTTGAGTTAGCAAGCCTACCATTCGCACGAAGCAGACCTTTCGTGTCCAAGAATGGGTTAAGAACCAAGATTGAACTCCATTTATCAATGGGTTTTGATTCTCTTAATAATGAGATATCGCGGCTGAAGTAGCGCATTTGAGTGGATGCGATTAGTGCGACCTTTGCCTTTTGGAGTTCTAGGTGCATTAACCAATGCGTTAGATTCTGGGTGGATTCCCTTAATTTTATTTTTGAGTCGCTCTACGAACTTTAGCATGTAGGCGATAACTCTTTTGGGGACAATTTTTTGGGAGCAATTTGTGTATGTACATATGTATGTGGTCTGGAGTGTGTATGCAGTTGTGGCCTTTCCTCCCAGTGTGTGCGTTTGCGTTCTCCCAGTCCTTTGATTATGCTGACTTTTGATGAGCTTGTAATGTTGTTGTTGATTTAGTTTTTTTTTTTTTTTTGGTTTTGTATTAATTCGCGCCCGTTTTTGATGGTTATTTATGCATATTTTTTTTTGATCCGGCTTCGCGCCCGCAATGTTTTTTATTTTTTTATTTTTTTATTTCGCGCCCGCTCTTGTTATTATACATGTACATATGTATGTATCTGTCGGAGCGCTTAGGCTTGTATTTTGTATGTCACTGTAAATGCGTATGTTGGAGTGCTAATATTCTGTAGGTAACTGTATGTGGCACAGCATCGTTTGAAGTAGGCGACGCATTGGCTGCATATATTGCGGTACTATAGAATGTAAATGCGCAAATTAGTAACAGGACTAGAGAAACTGTTACTGTGTGAGGTCTGATCGTATTCTGCGAACAGAGTGAAGAGACTCAGGAACCGTTAGCTACTTTTAGAGCAATGAAGGGGTGCGCATTTAATAAGGCGCTATGTCCTCGCAGAATCAGTTCAAGAAGTGATCTTGATAGGAGCAGAGCTTGCTGTTCTCGTATAGTGAAGTTATTGAGTAAAGTGTAAAACTGTGAAGTGTGAAGTGTAAATGAAGTGTAAAGTCATAAGGAGACATCCTTAAGCAAATCCTCTACAGAGTCATCAACGAACCAAATCCCCGACATCAGAAGTGGGATCGGCTAATCCTACAAGCCGAGACTCGTGCCAGATCCTCGTAGCGCTAGAAGCACAGCACCGGAATCTAATGAACATAATGAAGTCCATGCCGATATCAGACCGGTAGCAGACGCAAAGCCTGTCCACGTTGCTTTGCTAAAGTTCAATTCCGATTGTGCTGGAGCGGATGCCTCTGCAAGGTGTACAAGGCTGGACCTTATTTTTAAGGAAAATAC
Source organism: Bactrocera tryoni (assembly GCF_016617805.1). Classification (NCBI taxonomy): domain Eukaryota; kingdom Metazoa; phylum Arthropoda; class Insecta; order Diptera; family Tephritidae; genus Bactrocera; species Bactrocera tryoni. Next base: position 32,309,721 of record NC_052499.1, on the reverse strand, counting down.
CCTCGAAGACGGCGGACTTGTGATGGCGTTAAGTAAGGCGCTAGACGGCAGCGCATCTCAATGGTTATCACAAATATGCTTCGCAGGCATAACCTGGACTCAATTTAAAGAGTTATTTATTCAACGCTTCGTGGGAGTCGAGACAACAACAGCAATTTTATTAAACGTTATGAATGGTCGTCCTAAATATGGAGAAGGGTTTGTAGAATATGGTAGCCGAATTGTTACGTCACTCATGTCCAAGTGGAAAAATAAAGACTTGGAGGAAATCGCAGTGTCGGTAGCGTTGGCACACAAGGCGCAAATCGATAATAGTTTGTTGCGCTGGGTACATACCACCAACGTAACAAGCCGCAAGGAGCTACAACAACAACTGCAGGCTCACGCTTTTAAGAATCGTAATACTGAGGATGATGCAACTGGCCCAGAGAGGAAGAAGTCCAAATTCCAGATGATATGTCACCAATGTGGAAAGATTAGCCATAAATATGCCGAATGTCGTAGTCGATTGGAAAGAGGAAAGAACCCAAGAGAAAATATTCACAAAGGAAGCAGCAATTCTGGAGTGATATATCGGTACAGTATGCGATGTTTCAAGAGCACCGATAGGACATTACGCTACTTCATATCCTGAAATCCGGATCAGTGGGAGAGAGAAGAGATATTAGAGGCGTGTAGATATTTGCACATTAGTTTCGCCAAAGGTGGTGGTAAAATTATCAGGTGAGTCCGTTCCATTTAGATTTAACTCTGGAGCTGAATGTTCATTGAAGGAAAGTGATTGTTAGTGTTTGTCAATATACTAAATGCACTTTATTAGTAAAATTTGTGGTTGGTTGGTAATGTCGAAATTGATTTACCTGAACTTGAACGTTAATCCCAATCCAGTATAAAGTTAAAAATGTAAAGCGAAATACAAAGTGGAAACGAGGTTGTAATAAATCAAAATTAAGTTCATGGAAAATGAGAAGGGACCAAAATTATTAGATAATCGAAAGAAGAAGTGGGCGTAGAGCGCAATTAGATAGTGAAGGGAAATGGAACAGTAATAATAGTGCAACAAGGATCTTTCCTATTCCTTAAATGTGCGTCAGGCTTTTATTCGGTGTGTGTGCGTATTTGTGGTAGTATGCGTTTATTTATTAGCTTGCTTTCGCATGGATTGTGATACCCAGCAGTTGATAGAAGCATAACCAAAAGTTAAAAATGACACACGTATGTAAATATTTTATCAAGAAATCCTATGATTAAAGCATGTTGAAGTATGGAAAAAAAAAATAAATAAATGATAATTGGCTAGTATCTGAATAACGTGATCCTGAGGTAGCCAAGTTATCAACTAAGCTAAAAAAAACATAATAATTTGACAGAAAATTTAGAGAAAACATATGAATTGAGGAAAGGAGTTTTGCATAGAAGGATACAAAGAAAAGGTAAAACTAAATGTTTGTCCTTAATTCCTAGGGCATTTAGATGGGCAGTGATTAATCACGTCCACGAAGCTCTTTTGCATTTAGGTTGGAAAAAAACCTTGGATAAAGTCGATGAATTTGATTTGTTCGAAAATATGTCAAAGTATGTTCGTTGGTTTGTCGAAAATCGTATCAGCCGCAAATTAAGCTATCAATAGAAAAATTGTAGGCTGAATTAAATCCGATTTCAGAGAAAAACATTCCATTTCCGTAGTGCAATAGGCATAAGGTGAAAATGATTGAAAAAAATTACTTAAAGGAGTAAGTGGTTTGTTTGTTTTTATCACACCTAAAACATTGGCACTGAAAGTTCTATAATAGTCGTTAAAGCCGCTGTGTGTTTGTTTGGTATGCCTATTCGGAGTATAGCGGATCAGGGCCGTAACTTTGCTAGCTCAGGATTTTGTGAATTTTGTTCTTAAACAAAAAAATGGAGAGAGAGAGAGCTACATTTAATTGCTACAGGTGCGAACAGTGCAGGGTGGAGTGTATAATGAGCATGCTAAAGAGTATGCTAACTGCCGATGAAATCAGTTAGATATCGTGGCAATATACCTTTACCGAAGTACAGTTGTTAATGAATTGTACGGTCAATCAAATCATTAAGATCTTTAGAAATGCTAATCTGTAGAGAAGTTAAACCTTTTGGCGTGTATTACCAATAAATGAAGAAGTTGATAGTTTATTTGATAGGGAATATTTAAGAGAACAAGCAAAGGAAAATATTGAAGTTTATGCTCGTTATGACAAACAGTAAATTTCAGGCAAAAATAGTAAAATGTAATGTAGGAGACCATGTGTTGCTAAAGAAGAAAAAAATGTTCACCAAACAAAACTTGTAAGTTCAGAGAGAGATATGTTTTAAAATCATTAACAAGAAGAAAAAAACATATAAGTATGAGCATGAATTTTTGAAAGCAATGCCAAATAGACAGATAAGTAAAGAAGTTGATTTAGAAGACTCAAGAGGAGATGCGTCTGATTTTCAAAGGCGAAATAGAGATTAAAAAAATGACACAGTTGGTGTTCTGAAATTTCAAGAGGAGATGTAATGACCGCACTATAAAAGATGGACTTGTTATAGCGGGGGTCGGAAGATGTGAATGGCACGGTAGGTGCTTTGGAATCCCAAGAAGGGATAGAATGATCGCACCATAACAGAAGGACTTGTTATGGCGGGGGTCAATAAGTGGGTGTAAAAGGAAATACACCAGGTGGTAAAGAAAATTAATTTTGCATGAATTGTAAAGTATGGTGAAGAAGAGAATGTAAAGAAAAGAATTTATGAAATGTTATCAAGAAATCAATTTGCTTATTTTTCTATTGCTTGGTTTTGTCTAGAAGCCTAAAGCTTTATATGAAGAAATATTAATGAAATGTTTGTAAGTGGCAAAGGCAGTAGCAATTGATGTGTTAGAATATTGTGGTTTGAAGTGAACACACGAGGACGTGTGATTTGTCAGGAAGGCCGTGTCGGAGCGCTTATGCTTGTATTTTGTATGTCACTGTAAATGCGTATGTTGGAGTGGTAATATTCTGTAGGTAACTGTATGTGGCACAGCGTCGTTTGAAGTAGGCGACGCATTGGCTGCATATATTGCGGTACTATAGAATGTAAATGCGCAAATTAGTAACAGGACTAGAGAAACTGTTACTGAGTGAGGTCTGATCGTATTCTGCGAACAGAGTGAAGAGACTCAGGAACCGTTAGCTACTTTTAGAGCAATGAAGGGGTGCGCATTTAATAAGGCGCTATGTCCTCGCAGAATCAGTTCAAGAAGTGATCTTGATAGGAGCAGAACTTGCTGTGCTCGTATAGTGAAGTTATTGAGTAAAGTGTAAAACTGTGAAGTGAGAAGTGTAAATGAAGTGTAAAGTGATAAGGAGACATCCATAAGCAAATCCTCTACAGTCATCAACGAACCAAATCCCCGACATATGTATTTTTAGTTTGCACTTTCGTTTTTGGTTTTTTTCCTTCTTCCTCTGGAAGACAAATGTTTTGCCTAGTTTCGCACTTATGTATGTATGTGTGTATATGTATGTATGTATGTCGCCACTGCACTGCACTTTTTTTCACTGTTTTAACTGCACTTTTGTCACAGCACAATTTTGTTCTTTTTTTGGAATTTTGTTTTTCCAAGCTTGTTCACTTGGCGTATGTTAAAAATATGCACTTATTTGTCACTCGGCGCAATTTTTTATTTTTATTATTTTTTTTTTTTTCCATAGTGCTTTTCACTATGGCTCGAAGGACCAATGTTTACTTATTTCGATTTAGCCACTCACCTTAGAACTCGACACTGGTTATTTCACCGGCAATATTCAATAAAAAAAAATACACAATTTGGGGGTTTTTTTCTTTTTCTTTTATTCACTGCACTGCCACTTCAAAATAGATACGCATTAATACGTGCGGAATGTAGGTGGAAAAAAATGACGCTGCGTGAGACGTTCGCTCGGTTCTTGTCGACGTAAGAAAAAATGGAAGATCGTCCTCTGGAGCGGTCGCTTTTGATGGTTGGATAGTGTAGAGTTGTGGTGTGATGTCAGCATGTGTGGTATATTCGTCTGTAGTAGTGTGTGGTGTCTTCATGTGGAATGTCTGCATGTGTGGTGTCTTCATTTGTGGATCGAGTTAGTGTGGTGTGTTGTGTGGTTGTTCAGTGTCGGATGTATAGAGTGGAGAGCTAACTCATCTAGCCAGGCAGTATTAGGGTAAAAAAAATTAACCATGGTCGTGGCAACGCCCACTTTTAAGTGAAATCACTTATATTGTTACTTTCTTTCAGAAACACAAACTAGAAATGATGGATATCCACTCTATCGGCGTCGCTCACCTGAAGACAATGACAGAACATTCAGCATTCAATTTAGAGGAGTGAATATCGAAGTTGACAACACACGGATCGTACTATATTCACCATTATTGTCTAATTCACATTCAAAACTCATATCAATGTTGAGTATTGCAGTTTGGTGTAATCCATAAAATACGTTTGTAATTACGTAACCAAAAGAAGCAACATGGCGGTTATTGGTCTTGAACGATAAGGTCGATACGTGAACTGCAATAAAGCGCTTTGTAGGAATTTACTTTTGCAATTCATGAACTTTTTCCAACTATTGTGCGTCTCGCAGTTAATTTGGCCAAAGGGTGTATCAACCCACAGAATACAGTACAGCCAGTGGAAATACCGCCAGCAACAAAATTAACATTTTTTAACTTTTGTCAGTGATCCGTTTGCGAAAACATTGCTCTATTCGGAAATACCTTGATATTATACATGGAATGCATCCAACCTGTAGATTCACATCCAGGTGTGTTATCAACTAGAGCATTAGGACGAATTTACACTATCCACCCGAAAAACGACGATTGTTTCTACCTTCGGTTGCTATTGATTAATGTACGCGGTTCAACTTTATTTGAGTTATTGCGTACTGTGAATGGTACGGTGTGTGCAAGTTTTGGAGAAGTAAGCCAGAAATTACAATTGCTGGAACATGTTAATCACTGGAATGAAAATGAAGTTCACACACTTTTCGCAATAAACATTTCGACATATCAGCCTTCAAATCCGCGTCAATTATGGGATACGTACAAAAATGACATTGCCGAACACGTTTTACATCGTCTTCGCTAAAAATTGGAAATGGTACAATTCCGTTTGATACTTCCGGTGGTTTGATATCAATTCCATCTTCCCTTTATCAATTCACAAAAGATTAACTCATCACGAATGTTCGGACATTGGCCAAATTATCGTAATTCCGATTCCTTAAGGGCACGCGCAATGTTAGCTTTCGAAAATACCGATGTTGTTGACTTAAACTAGAAGATTCAAAGTCAAATTCCGGGAGACTTGCGCTCATACAAATCGATCGATCGTCTTGACAATGAAGACGACGCCTTGAATTATTCAGTAAAATTTCTAAATTCTTTGGACAGGCTTGGTATGCCATCGCATCATTTGCGTCTCAAAGTAGGATCTGTCGTTATTATGTTCCGCAATCTGCGCTATAGAATACAAGGGGGCAGAATACTTGATTCTACGAATTCCTTTGAGCTCTAACAATTTGCCATTTCAGTTCAAACGTATTTCGTTTCCATTGAAAATTTCATTTGAGATGGCAATCAACAGAACACAAGGATAATCGCATAGTGTGTGGCATAAATTTGGAAATGCTATGTTTTTCACACGGTCAGATATATGTATGTACGTGGCGTGCTCACGAGTTAGAAAACCATTTTTTCTGTACACCGGAACAGAAACCAAAAAATGTTGTTTATCAAGCTGCGTTACACTGAAAAAAAAAAAAATGAAATGATAAATTTAACTTTCTTTTCATTTCAAAACACATAATTTCAAGCAGGACAACTGCTGTGGGGTCAGCTAGTAAACATATAAATAAGTCTCCGGAAATCTGGAATCAAGTGATACATATTTTCGGATGAAAGTAAATTTTGTATTTTTGGCATAAAAGGTCAACAAATTGTGTGGCCTAAATCAGGAACTGCCCTTGAAAAACAAAATCTTGTTGGTACAGTGAAACACGGTGGTGGTGGTATTATGGTGTGGGGTTGCATGGCGGCTGGTGGTGTGGGTCAGCTTGAATTTATTGAATCTACAATGGATAAATGGGGTTATTTGACCATTCTAAAAAATAATTTGAAACAAAGTGCAGAGAATCTTAGAGAATCCTTGTTGTCAAGGATATCATTTATCGTGAAAGCAATATAATGGAATAGTTAAATTGGTAATCATACATATTTTGTTGTTTTCGCAAATCACTTAAGGGATCGTGTCAGTGTGAAATTTTCGAGAAATAGATTTTTTTTGTTGCATTATCGGATACTATGCACAATAAAAATCGTTCTTTCAAATTTGAAATGAAAATTCAAATTATTACGGCCGGTACAGTGTTTCTTGTAGAAAGGGAACAGAGTGGGGAACATAGCGACTGCAATCTTTAAACTCGTTTTTCTCAGAATGGTGTTTTTCAAAACGGTTTCCACTCTCAATGGAAGAGTTTTGAAAATATTTAGAAAATCAGTGATTTTTCGGAGGGTCACACTGAGACGATCCCTTAAGGAATAGTACATACATAAATACATATGTATGTATGATGTAACAACATCTTCACCAGGGATAATCTTCACAGTCTCTACAAAAATAAGTATATGCTTTTTGTTATAGTGAATAACAATGCAGAAATAGAGCAGAAGAGGGCGCTGCTCACGCCCCCTATTTAATCATATGGTAATGTTTTGTTCAACATTCATCGAATATATTATAATAGCAAAATCGACTGCTAAAACCCAGATACTACACGTAATAAAACACAGGAATATTTGTCAGCTATTACGCACTCATCTCAAATTATGATTCAACCTTTTCTTATTTAGTTACAACTATACTATAATTCATATACATATATACATATGTATGTGTACATATATAAACAAAAAATTCTGTACCCTGCCAATAACTGTGAGATTTTATTATACCCTGAACAGGGAATATTAAGTTTGTCACGATGTTTGTAACACCCAGAAAAAAGCGTCGGAGACCCTATAATAAAGCAGGCCTGTCCAACATACGGCCCCCGGGCCACCATCCGGCCCGCATAGACCCTTCATCCGGCCCGCCATCTCTTATAGTCTTTGGGCATCCCAGTTGTATAGGCCTGAAACACGTGATGGATAAAGTAGTGCAGACAGTTCCAGGCTTTTCTGGCTGATGTCGGTTCAGATCACGAAGACATTGTATACTTCAGTCGCGTTCGCTGGCTCAGCAGAGCAGCTACGCTAAAACGATTCTATTCCCTGCTAGACGACTTAAAGATTTTTCTTGTCAACAAAGACCTAATTTCTTGGTCCTTACTGATAAGGAGTGGTTGGCTGATCTGGCTTTCCTGGTTGATATAACTAAATATCTTTCTGATCTTAACTTAAAACTACAAGGGAAAGACCAACTATGCACACAGTTATACGAACACGTTCTAGATTTCACAAAAAAGCTTTTATTGTTGGAAAAGCAGCTGGAACAAAAGCAGTTGATTCATTGGGAGACCTTATCTACAAGAAAACAAGATACCTTGGATTTTGACAAGTACGTGTTGATGTTACAAAGATTAAGGAACGAGTTTGACGACAGATTCGCAGACTTCAAATCACAAACTCCCTGCATGAAAGTGTTTCAAAATCCATTTGATGTTGAAATTGAAGGCGCTGCGCAGAGTTTACAGCTGGAGTTAATAGAATTGCAAAGCAGCTCTCATCTAAAAACAGCATATAATAATTGTCTTCCAAACTTAATTGAATTTAACAAAAAGTATATTACACCCAGTCAATACCCAAACCTTACTAAGCTGGCTATTCAACACATTTCTTTATTTGGTAGTACATATGTTTGCGAGCAGCTGTTTTCTCGCATGAAATTTAACAAATCAAAAACCAGATCATCTACATATATTAAATAGCCATCTTAAAGGCATTTTGCGCATAGCCACTTCTAAATCTCCAGCTGACAAAGATGCGCTGTGCAAACAGAAAAAATTTCAGACATCTCATTAATTAGATTTTAAGAATAAGAATATCTTTATATGCTAAGGCCATAGTTACATTAATAATAATATATTAAGATTTATGTGATGTTGCTTATTATAAATAAATAAATATACCAAAACTGAAGGTCATTTTATTTTTTTTTGGCCCGCTACGCTTATGAAAATGCTAAACCTGGCCCTTCACAAAATTATGTTGGACGGGCCTGCTATAAAGTATATACATATATAAATGATCAGTATGTTGAGCTGAGTCGATTTAGCCATGTCCGTTTGTCTGTCTGTCTGTCTGTCCGTCCGTCCGTCTGTACATATACGAACTAGTTCCTCAGTTTTTAAGATATCCTTTTGAAATTTTGCAAATGTCATTTTCTCTTCAAGAAGCTGCTCATTTGTTGGAACGGTCGATATCGGACCACTATAACATATAGCTGCCATATAAACTGAACGATCGGAATCAAGTTCTTGTATGGAAAACTTTCACATTTGACAATGTATCTTCACCAAATTTGGTACAGAATATTTTCTAAGGCAACAATGTAATCTCCGTAGAAATTGGTCAGATCGGTTAACTATAGCATATAGCTACCATACAAACTGAACGATCGGAATCAAGTTCTTGTATGGAAAACTTTCACATTTGACAATGTATCTTCACCAAATATGGTATAGATTATTTTCTAAGGCAACAATGTAATCTCCGTAGAAATTGGTCAGATCGGTTAACTATAGCATATAGCTACCATACAAACTGAACGATCGCAATCAAGTTCTTGTATGGAAAGCTTTCACATTTGACAATGTATCTTCACCAAATTTGGTATAGATTATTTTCTAAGGCAACAATGTAATCTCCGAAAAAATTGTTCAGATCGGATTACTATGGCATATAGCTTCCATACAAACTGAACACATAATTACTAAAAGAAATGCACCTGTGAAGGGTATATTAGCTTCGGTGCAGCCGAAGTTAACGTTTTTTCTTGTGTTTTGTATTTTTGAAGAAGAAATTTTTAAATGATTCTTAAAGAATATTGAGCACATGCTTATGTTTTGAAATATCATTTTTCTTATTTATGAATTGTTGTGACTTTTAACATGAAACGATAGAAATTAGCCTATGCCCGTCCCGAGGTTCCAAGCTACCTCATCACCAATTTTCAGCGAAATCGGCTCAGCCGTTCTTGTGTTATAAATATAGACCACCGATTTGATTCTCAAAAAATGAACAACTGACCAGATATTCAACATGCGTCAAATCTTGCAAAAGACCCACACTGAATTTGAACCAATACGGCTATATAAACTGACGTTGAGCAATACCAAAAGCTCCGTCAAGACGAAATATCTCCAATCATCAAACAAACAATCGTCGCACTCCCGACTAGGCTCCCACGTAACTGTTCACAGTCATAACTTCGAAGTCGTAGATAATTTCGTCTAACTTGGAACCAGCATCAACACCAACAACAACGTCACCCTCGATATACAACGAAGAATATCTCTTGCCAACAGGTGCTACTTCGGACTAAGTAGGCAATTGAAAAGTAAAGTCCTCTCTCGACGAACAAAAACAAAACTCTATATTTCACTCATTATTCCCATCCTGCTATATGATGCAGAGGTATGGATGATGACAACATCTGATGAGTCGACGTTACGAGTTGGTCACGGCGAATATCGCATATATTATTGCTTACTTATTCGATTATACGATAAATTAGGCATTAAAGGCTTTTATATTTTAAAAAGTATATGTATAAAATGTAAGTATATAAATATGTATATAAAAATCGACATTATAGATACAGGTAAAATGAATTAAGTTTTACTCCATAGATTTGTGTAGAAATTTCTTTAAATTTTTTTATAATTGTTTAATTAGTTGAAAAGATTCTACTGAATGTGCATATTTCAGCACAATGCCATTGACCAATATTGCGGCCTCAAATTTAACTTCAAGACCAGACACAATAATTTATTGGCGGATGCCAATACTTTAAAGTTCAGCACAGTTTATACTTTTATGCGCATTCTTAATTGAGCCAGCGACGTCGCTTCAATTTCTAATTCTCAGAATTGGAAAAATTTAAGTAATACGAGTATGTTATATTATTACTCGAAAAATCTACATACATATATATGTATGTATATTATAGTTAAATTCTTGTAAAATAAGTAGATCAATAATACACTTACAGAAAGAACAATTTTTTGATAAAAACAAAAACATAGTTAAAATGACCTTTGATTGCAGTTGACGTGGTCCTCCTCTGAAATATGTGACACTATATTATAAATTATTTTCGAGTTTTTACCGCATTATATTTTATTGAAAAAGTAATCAGCTGTGTCTGAGTGATAAATAAGGTGACAAAAGAACTATTTGAATCTAGATGTGGATTATTTCACCCAAATTCGGAGTTTAATTTTTTTTACACTGTAAAATATATTGAGGCGTATTTGTTCTTATTGTTGTCTTTAATTATATTTTCTACAGTTAATGGGTGACGCTGATGAACACAATGAAAGCAACTGTCCACCGACCACACGACAGTAGTGTTTGTTGGATCACATACTTTATTTGCCAATTGTTGTCACACAGCTCAAAGCAGTTTACATCTAGAACTTCCTGAATAAAATCAAACTAGTTATAAATATGAAACTTCGATTTAACTACTGCTACAACTGCTTTTAATACTTTAATTCACAACTTGTTAATGCAGTTAAATTTTTCCATGAAAAATTTTACAGCTGTGAGCAAAAAGTAATAAGGTATTTTTTCAAGGTTGGTATGACTGTCTGTGACATCTGTGCTAAATGTTAAATCGAAATAATTATTAGTCTTTAGTATACGCAGGGATAAAGGGATGACCAACTTATCCCAGTTTGACAGCGCTTCAAAATTAGCGTTTTTTTAACATTTTTCATTATAGCCAGATTCTTCTTCTCCTTTATTGGCGTAGACACCGCTTACGCGATTATAGCCGAGTTAACAACAGCGCGCCAGTCGTTTCTTCTTTTCGCAAGGTGGAGATTCCAAGCGAAACCAGGTCCTTCTCCACCTGGTTTTTCCAACAGAGTGGAGGTCTTCCTCTGTTTCCCCCGGCGGGTATTGCGTCGAACACTTTCAGAGCTGGAGTGTTTTCGTCCATACGTACGACATGACCAAGCCAGCGCAGCCGTTTCCTCTTGATTCGCTGAACTATGTCGATGTCGTCGTATAACTCATACAGCTCATCGTTACATCGAATGCGATATTCGCCGTGGCCAACGCGCAAAAGACGATAAATCTTTCGCAGAACTTTTCTCTCGAAAACTCGCAACGTCGACTCATCAGTTGGCAAGAGTTATCCTACGTTGGATTTCTAGGCTGACATGGTTGGTGGTGTTTACGCTGGTTCCAAGGTAGACGAAATTATCTACGACCTCAAAGTTATGACTGTCAACAGTGACGTGAGATCCTAGTCGCGAGTGCGACGACTGTTTGTTTGATGACAGCAGATATTTCGTCTTGTCCTCGTTCACTGCCAGACCCATTTGCATTGCTTCCTTGTCCAGTCTGAAGAAAGCAGAACTAAGGGCGCGGGTGTTAAGGCCAATGATATCAATATCATCGGCATATGCAAGCAGCTGTACACTCTTATAGAAGATGGTACCTTCTCTATTTAGTTCTGCGGCTCGAACTATTTTCTCCAAAAGCAGGTTGAAAAAGTCGCACGATAGAGAATCGCCTTGTCTGAAACCTCGTTTGGTATCGAACGGCTCGGAGAGGTGCTTCCCGATCCTGACGGAGCTTTTGGTGTTACTCAACGTCAGTTTACATAGCCGTATTAGTTTTGCGGGGATACCAAATTCAGACATCGCGGCATAAAGGCAGCTCCTTTTCGTGCTGTCGAAAGCAGCTTTGAAATCGACGAAGAGGTGGTGTGTGTCGATTCTCCTTTCACGGGTCTTTTCCAAGATTTGGCGCATGATGAATATCTGGTCGGTTGTTGATTTGTCAGGTCTAAAGCCACACTGATAAGGTCCAATCAGTTTGTTGACGGTGGGCTTTAATCTTTCACACAATACGCTCGATAGAACCTTATATGCGATGTTGAGAGGCTAATCCCACGGTAGTTGGCGCAGATTGTGGGGTCTCCTTTTTTATGGATTGGGCATAGCACACTTAAATTCCAATCGTTGGGCATGCTTTCGTCCGACCATATTTTACAAAGAAGCTGATGCATGCTCCTTATCAGTTCTTCGCCGCCGTGTTTGAATAGCTCGGCCGGCAATCCATCGGCCCCTGCCGCTTTGTTGTTCTTCAGGCGGGCAATTGCTATTCGAACTTCTTCATGGTCGGGTAATGGAACGTCTGCTCCATCGTCATCGATTGGGGAATCGGGTTCTCCTTCTCCTGGTGTTGTGCGTTCACTGCCATTCAGCAGGCTGGAGAAGTGTTCCCTCCATAATTTAAGTATGCTCTGGGCATCAGTGACTAGATCACCTTTGGGGTTCTACAGGAATACGCTCCGGTCTTGAAACCTTCCGTAAGCCGCCGCATTTTTTCGTAGAATTTTCGAGCATTACCCCTGTCGGCCAGCTTATCAAGCTCTTCGTACTCACGCATTTCAGCCTCTTTTCTTCTTCTGTCTACAAATGCGTCTCGCTTCCCTCTTCAACTCTCGGTATCTATCCCATCCCGCACGTGTAGTGGTCGATCGTAACGTTGCGAGGTAGGCAGCCTGTTTTCTCTCCACTGCGACACGGCACTCCTCTTCGTACCAGCTGTTCTTTTGCACTTTCCGAAAACCAATGGTTTCGGTTGCAGCTGTACGTAAGGAGTTTGAAATGCCGTCCCACAGTTCCCTTATACCGAGTTGTTGACGAGTGCTCTCAGAGAGCAGGAGTGCAAGCCGAGTAGAAAATCGTTCGGCTGTCTGTTGTGATTGCAGCTTCTCGACGTCGAACCTTCCTTGTGTTTGGTGGCGCGCGTTTTTTGCTGCACTAAAATAACCGAACTTCACGAATTTAGGAGACAGCCATTTCTTCCATTGTAGGTTATATAATAATGCCCAGTCTTCTTCAACAAATCTCCCAGGGTTTATTGTCATGTCGTATTTTGACTTAATTTTATTAGTAATTATTTGCGTGCACTGTCGGACCATATCATTCCTCTCAAATCATCTTTTAGGATTCTGTCGACTTCCTTAGCATTCCATCATCTTTTGCCGTTAATTCCAAACTTAAAATCAATCAGTAACTAAAAGCGATTACCAAAAATTGCCCTTGCTGGACTTTGTCTCGTTGTTTCACATACAGCTGGCCAATAAACAATTAGGAACAAGAATATATGGGTATTCCAATTTTTTGATACTTGTCTACCTCTTCCCCCAAATGTTCCTAAAATGTTCGATTATATCATTCTACCATTCCATTGGACTGCGGATGTTGTGCAGTTGTACGTGTTGTTCTGATACATGTCCTGAGCTTGAGCTAATTCAAATCATTAGCTTGGTCAGGATGTAATTATATCCACTCGGACCGCGTCCAGACGTCAACTCTAAACTTTTCCGCTGTGGTCAATATGCTTTTGCATCTGGTCTTCTGAATCTTATTGTTGACATTTTCGTAGTTCCTTCGGATCCCAGTCTTACATCGATGTTATTGTCATTAATCGGAGGTCTATAAGATATTCTTTGACCGTAGCTTTTTGAGAAATGTCGGCAAAGTGTTATTGTCATTAATCGGATATCTATAAGATATTCTTTGATCTTAGCTTTTTGAGCAATGTCAAAAAATGTTGTATGCACTTCACCAACGCCTGTAATTCCTTCCGATTTAAGCAGTAATTTCTTTCTGGTTTGCATATCGTCTGGCTATAATTTGAAACCACCCATCAAGCCCACCAATGATTTGGGATAGAACGCTTCCTAATCCATACCAACTGACATCCATATTCAAAATAAACATTGAGTCTGCACCGGATATGCCAAAAATGGCACAGTACTTAACAGCACAGTAGAACGCTAGAAGCAGTATTTTCTTTCTCTTATTCATTTACCGAAATTTGCCAAATAACTGCTTTGATAACGAGTCCAGAATGTTATCTCTTCTAGGTGTTGAGAGCCAAAATCGTGTTCATTTCCATAACCTTTGATGAACATTTACCCTTTTTTTATTCGTCTTCCTTGTCCCTTTCTCTAATTCCTGTTGTTTCCTGTTTACATGGCCTCCCATAACAGTGCTTGAAATTGAATTTTACTCCATTTGACAAACTACGTAGCTTCAGCAGCCAATTGAAATTCGTTAACTCTTTAAGTCATACACGTTAAAAATCGCTCAATATATTATTAAATAAAAGTAATATATAATGTATACACTTATTTTTACATCTATTTCAATCAATTCAACGCTTTATTACCCGTTATTCGAGTTTACAACTTCTTATTACTGATAGGTTACCAGTAATTAATGCATTTGGTATGTAATAAGTTAGTTTAGTCTCGAGAAAAAGTTAATATTTCTCCTCTTTTACTACAAATGTTTTCTTCAGTGCTTTAATATATAAACTATTTTGGAAAACTATGTATGTGCTACTCTTTGGCTAGCAGACTGCTTTGTATTGGCTTTTGTTTGGTTACAGAAAACTGGTGCATCTGTTATTTCATCAATTTCTACAGGTTATTTCATTTTAATTACTTTTTTAATTACGAATTTGAAAAAGTAAATTTTTATTTATTTAGAAATTTATATGTGTTTATGCTCTATAGTTATAATTTTAAAAATTTTTGTAACTATTTTAAATGTTAAATATTATATTAGCATTTTTATATAATTATACATTACAAACTACGTTCATTTTTGTTCCTAGCATTTATATATACATACATACATACAATTAAGTTTTTATAGTTTAGTAACTAAAATGGTGAACTTGGTGTCTTTAAAATATCTTCCCAAATTTGCAGATATCTAAAATGAATAAAAAAGAATTAACATGAGTAACGGAAATCAAACCAAAAGATTTTATGTTAAACCTTCTGAACTTTTTGACATTTCTCAACATTTTTGTCAATTTTGCTAAAACGAACCATGGAATGAAAGAACTTCGTACTATAAATAAAAATTATTCGCTGTCATTGTTGAGTTCGTATCGGAAGACAACTCTGCAAAATTATGTGTTCTGAGCTTTTTAATTAAGGGCCGTATGCCGGAAAATAAAAAATCTTAATAATCGGTTGAATGGGAAATATATGTTATAGTTGCCGATCTGTATGATTCCGACAATCAGTACAATATCCAAATGCACATATGGATTAAACTTCAATAGGATATCTCATTAACTGGCGAACACATTTTTACAACTGACAACTGATTTGTGAGGTTTGTTGTGAGGTTATGCTCAAACCTCACAAGGAAAAAGCACAAAAACTCACCAGATGAGGTGAAAAGCACTTTGCTGTGAACCAGTTTTTCAAAAATAAACAAGACAAAATAAGGAAATGGACAACCAAGAAAAGTAAATAATTTTGCAAATCTACTAAATTTGGTGCATATATAATAATTTCATTTATTTTTAGGATTTCAAAATGTGAAATTACAGCATATTATTTAAACATAAATATACTTTTATTAGCACATGCATTAAATACTTACAAAGAGTACATACATATTAACAAATTAAATCTTTTCCGAATTATTTAAACATAAATATGTATATGTCTTTTTATTTATACTTAGAAAGAAGTAAAATGTAGAAAGACGGCCTTTCATTTACATACATATTTAGTGTAATAGAGAAATACTTACATTTATATCAGATAACGCCTTTGGAAGAATAGTTCCTCCATTTTTTTTCAATAAAATAATTTCAAACACATACAACCAAAATTGCATTGTGAGGTTTGCTTTCACACATTACAAATTTTTGAGGTAATTGTGGGCATTGGGTGAGGTGATTTTTATTTTATTTTTTTTATTTTTTATTTTTTTTTTTTTATTCAAAAAGCAAAAAAATAAATTTATCAATTTTCATTTGTAAATGCTGAAATATAAAATGTAAATAAAATCAATTACCTCTAAGCTTTCTTCACATTTTATATTATTGTCTATGGTTTGAATATCATATTAAGTGACTGAGTCCTGACTTGTTCAAGATGTTAATCTGTGATTCAAATTTATTATATCGTAGCAGACAGAAGTCAGATGAAGGAAATTACGTCTATCTATTATATCAGCAGTCAAATTTCCAAGTATTGCTCGTTCATTAAACGATTTTGAAAAAAATTTTATATTCACATACATACATATGCCTATGAAAACCGTGATTTGACGAAATTTTCATGGATCTTTTGACGTGGTTTGACCCATATGTACATATATGTATATGTATATACTAAGAAAATATATATGTATATTTTACATAAAATGTGTGGTTAATAAAATTATAGTTAAATTGAAGAAACAACAACTCTTTAGTTATCTCCATATACAAATACCTTAGAATTATAAATTAGATTTTATTGTTCAAATGAATTTTTATCACTTCTATTATCAAATTCGGGTTGGGGTCAAAATTCTGCTTTTTTTTCTGCATTCATAATTCCGGAAGTCGGAACACCGGGAATCAAAGTTATGGAAGTCAATATTCTGGAATTCAAAATTCTGGATAACGAAATTCTAAATTGCAAAATTCTGAATTGCAAAATTCTGAATGGCAAAATTCTGTAATTAATGATTAAAAATGCGTGTTGATAACAAAAAAGTGCGCACTTTTATTACAGAATTTTGCCATTCTGTAATCATATGTTTTATTGCCTAGTAAGTAGTTTTTTACAATTGCATGATTGTATTTGTTATTGTTATTCCTTTGTTTGTTGTTGTTCATTTACTTTTTTGTACTACTATGATTGTATTTGTTATTTTATTGCTTTGTTTGTTGTTCTTCATTTACTTTTTTGTACTACCATAATGATTTAGTTTACTATGTACCTACATATACATACATATATGTACTGACTAAGCAATGTGTTACTGCAATTTCATTAATAAAAACGTGCTAAATATTTTTGTGAAATGATGGAAAATATAACTGTGGTGAAGTCTAATAAAGGAAAAGACATGTTAAACGTCGACGGCTACTTCTTCTATGTATTTGGAACGAAAAAATAAGAAAACATTTAACTGGACTTGTTCTGAACGAATTAAAAACAAATGTACCGTGCGTATTGTCACACAATTCGATGGCTGTGAACATGTTATACGAAAAAAAGAAATTAATCTATTTGGTCTTTATTTGTTAATAATGTTGTTTTTTGTCTATCCGATAAACATGATTGAATTTTGGAATCATTTTGGAGGTTATGTTTTGTTTATGTTATATTATTATGTATGTATAAGCAAATTTATATAAGATACACGATTTGGCTCAAATTTTGGGGAAAAAATTTCCAGAATCAATTCTGGAAAACGTAAATTCCGGAACTATGAAAAACCAGAATTTTGAAATGCATCCAAAAAAGGCGAAGGAATTGCGGAATTCCGATTTCCAGAATTTTGTCGACCCAGAATTTTGATTCCGGAATTTCGACTTCAGAATTTTGATTTTAGAATTTTGACCATTTCCCATCAAATTCTGTTACAATAGTCACATCTTCGCGTCCTCTCATGGTGGAATGGAATATCCGATTTGTCCATGAATAAATTAATTAAAACACATCAAAAATATGTACATCGCATATTTATCTCTATTGAGATGGTATAATTTAATTATTTGTTAATACCAAAAAACAGTATATGTAACCAAAATTTTAAACAACTACGAACAAAATTTTAGCGTTTTTGTGGTTACGCAACCGAT
Organism: Bactrocera tryoni; assembly: GCF_016617805.1. Taxonomy (NCBI): domain Eukaryota; kingdom Metazoa; phylum Arthropoda; class Insecta; order Diptera; family Tephritidae; genus Bactrocera; species Bactrocera tryoni. Next base: position 32,291,832 of record NC_052499.1, on the reverse strand, counting down.
TTCGGTGAATATGAAGTTCAGGGTGGCCCCAGCAGATAGGAAATTGGGCTGTGAAATCGGAGGGATCTGATGAGCGATTTAAAAGAGAATTTAAGTTGAGAACTTCTTCAACTCGAGTTAACCCTTTATTAATTTTTTACAAATGATATTATAGTTAGCGATGATTAGAGTAGTGCTTTGTCAACTGACCACCCATTTGAGGTGTTTTTGTACAATAATTATAATTAAATCTCTGTTGTAAGTAACTCACCGTGCTCCAAAAGTTTGGAATATGCAGCTTATTAGTACGTTGGTTTCGCAGGAGTTTTGAAGAGTTCCTAGAGGCTGGATGAAAATCAAAATTGAAAAGCAACAGAATTTAGGCAATTCTTATCATATATGTAGTGGAATTTTCATATTGAAGGATTATGTCAGTGGCAATTTATATTACTATTTCGCTTGATAGCACTACTAGAATTTTGTGAAATGAAAAGCAATATCTGATATTTCCCAAAAACTTTTAGAATACTTTGTTCAATATTTTGGTTATATATTTGGTAACCATTTAGTTACTTGCATATATGTATGTATATACATAATTTGTTGCACCTGACATGAAGCGTTAGACAAGATGGCCCTTAAAGAAATTTGTCCGTACATTAAAAAATTATCACAAAACCAAATGAAATATTGCAACAACTGCATCTAGAGTTAAGAGGATCATCACTCATTGAACTCGCTTGTTCAAATATCATTGAATGCTGCAATACATGCACATACACATATATTTAATAATTTAAGATAGTTTCCTAAAATAGTATATAAGCAAATAAAATATCAAAACAAAATCAGAATGAATAAATTCTCCCTCGATATAAGTCTATCATTACCTCCCACCAGCGGTAAGGCTTGTTAGAAACTACTTACATTGAGATAATAACATTTTTGGTCCTTCGAGCCGAATAAAGTGCTCGGCCAAATTAAAAAGTCCTGTATTAATAATACAGGCAATACATAAAAAAGTCCTGTTCCAAATACAGCAAAATAAGAAAAAATTGTAAGATGGGTGGATATTTCCGCATATCAAACTGACCACATAAGCCGTTATACATAGCAAGAAACTAAACTCACTGTTCTAACTGTCATCAAAAGAAATACTCAATGGCTGTGAGTCGAGGCACACCCAAGGTCAACTAGGCAACCAAATCTATGTACATATATCCTCCAACGATTTTACACAAATACGAAAGGTGTTGCGGAAAAAATCATGGGTATAAACAGGAACAAAATTTAAAAAATTATCCGAAACGGTGTTGCACACGTCCAACACTTTTCCAACAAAGCCATTACGGATTGACATGACAAATAACCGAATAAAATCAGTTACACTTTATTTTGATCATGGAATCTCCATATTCAAGAGGAAAATTCAACTCCTCAGAAAAGTAATGGATGATCTCCACAAAATCATTACAATAAAAAGTGATGACATAAAACTTTTGAAATTTGTGTTTCTTCAAATGCAAAATTTTCACACAAAGTACTTTACAAAAATTTATTTTGAAGTTGAGAAATTGTACTTGGAAATAAGGGCGGAGTATTTCTAGAATCTTAAACATTGTAAAGCGAGATTACAAGAAGGAGAGCCCGAAATTACTTACAGTTTTCTTCAGCGTGATGTGTTGTTAGAAGATTTTTCTATAGAAGAGAACCAGAAATTTTTTTTACAGATTTGACTCGGATTTAAAAAAATGTACAAAAGTTCCAATCTTTTATCTATCTTCTATATCCATATCTATCTTCCGAAACTAAGGAAGAAACAGCAGATGTAATAGAGGCAGAACAAAAAGAAACTTGGAGAGACAAATCAGAAAAAATTAAAATAGACAAAACAAAAGAGAAGGTTAAAGCAAGCACTTCCGTAATTAACGAAAACAATGATAATGATTTTAAACGAGCGATTGTACCTATTAAAGAAAGAGATGACTTCAAACGGTGTATAATTCCTCGGGAGAATTTATTCATTCTGACTTTAATTTGATATTTTCATTGCTTATACGAGTACTATACGTATACTATTTTAAAACTAAAAATATGTGAATGTGCACATGTGTGCGTGTGTTTAATGTTATCTCATTTGTTAAGTTATGACTTGTGTTTACCCATTTAGTTTAGAATTCTTGTATGCATTTTTATTATTATTAGATGCGCATTGTACTTGTATGTGTCTGTTTATGTATATACAAGGTTTGTCGCAAAAGAAACAGGACTGTTAAAAAAAAAACAACAAAAAATTAATATTTTTCAAAAGTTATATTTTTTTATTCAAAGTAGTTTCCTTAAGCTTCGATACAGCGTTTAGCCCGATCAATTAGCATTTCAAATGAGTGTTTAAGGTCATTTTTCGGAATGCTCTTGAGAATATCGGTCGTCGCCTTTTGGATAGCTGAAATGTCCTGAAACCAGAGACCTTTCATGGGCAAATGAACTTTTCCAAATAGGTAAAAATCACAGGGTGCCAGATCAGGTGAGTAGGGTGAGTGATTAATGGTTAATATGGAATTTTTTGTCACAAAATCAGTGACAAGCGTCGACCGATGACACGGCGCATTATCGTGCAACAGGCGCCAGGACCCTGCCTCACGGTATTGTGGTCGAGCACGACGAATGCGTGACAAAAGACGCTTCATAACACCAAGGTAAAACACAGCATTAATCGTTTGACCAGGTGGGACGAACTCTCGGTGTACAATACCCTCGGAATAGTAAAAACAAATCAGCATTGTTTTTATTTTTGACTTCTAAAGACGACCGACTTCTAATCGTCACAGAGGTCCTCACGACTATCTTGGAATCGCTTAAACCACTCATGCACATTACTACGGGATAGGCACTGATCACCATAAACTTTTTTCATCATTTGAAATGTTTCAGTAAACGTTTTCCCAAGTTTAAAACAAACTTTAATATTTGCTCTTTGCATTTTGCGACCGATGACCAAAAGCTGCTGTCACTTTTTGATCGATAACATCGATTGACATTACGAAATGTCAACAAGAGATCAAACTTTTTATTTCATATACCCACCAATAGGTGGCGCTACCAGAAACAGTTATATTTAAAAAGTTCTGTTTCTTTTGCGACAGACCTTGTATGTTCAATATATTTGAAAATAGATATTTATTTTTAATAGTATTTCGGCTTTGTGTAAGCATTACATATTTCTTATCGTAATTTATTTGATATTCTTATATGTGGAATATAAAAATATATTATTGTACTCCCCGCACTTTGGTAGCAACGAACATGTTCAATTTTGAACATTGCTTAAAGACTAGTAAGACTGCTGATCCAAATAAAGTTATTCAAAAAATAATGATAATTAGAACTGAAATGTATATTCATGAAATATTCAATAAATTTGAACACTTCTTAGATACACCCTAGATTCATCTGTAGGACTAGGAATAGGAATAATGTAAGTTGGCAAATTATTGTAGAATCTGCTGTTGTTAGTACAGATAATATCCTTTATTAACATTTCTGTATTCTATATCACAACAAGTTTCTTCTAATAGCTATTGTAAAACAATTATTCGACGATTTTTCAAACAAACGAAGCAACGCTTTGACTTTATATTAATGCACACCCATTAAAAATTAATTAAACTTATTAGCATTAATTAGTACTTGATTATATTAATTAAATATTTTTAGACCTAACAATTTAACAGACAAGGTTTTATGCAAGCAGCCATTAAGAAAGAACTCCATTTAAACCTTTAAGGGCCGAATTCACAGTGATTAGTTAACCAATACCAACGGCTTAACCAACTACTTGTCTAGTTAGTTATTAGTTAAACTCCCAATCTTTGTTGGTTAACTACTAGTCAAATAACAGCTGATCGTGTATAAGTATAATTGACCATTACTTTCACTGATAATTTGTTGAAATGGTTGGGTGAATTGGTTGGGGCACTTTTTTGGCACCTCCGAAGGCAGCCCATAACTCCGTTATGTTTCAACATTTTTGTAAAAAAAAAATCTTAAAATATAGCTGAAAGTATACCTTATTACGTTCAAAAAAGTTCGAAATATTCAATCGCGTTTCTCTTAAAAAAATTCTCGAAAATCGCCTAATTTTTCATGCGTCACACTGGTATAGCCCCTTAAATATTCATAAACAAATCTGATGTGAATCTTATAAAATAAATAAATTTACTGTGCCCAAAAAATAAGGTGACATTTGAATTTAAACTGTGCGCGTCGAAGGATTTGGAGAATTATTTTTTTTTTTAGGTTGGTAGTACTGTCAGTCACATTCATGTCAAAATATTCATTAGTGTTTGAGATACGTGTCGTTTTGTGAGCTGCTAAAAGTGCGTTTTTCGTTTTTTGCGATGTCGAAATTTGTTGAGCAAAGAATTTGCATTAAATTTTGTTTACGGAATCAACTTTCTGCTGCGGATACGGATGGTGCAGAAAGCCTTTGGCGATGAGGCTATGTCTAAAAAAATGCTTACAAGTGGTATAGTGAGTTCCAAGCGACCATCAACCTCAACCGACGAAGCTCACGTTCAACAAATCAAAGATTTGGTGTTGAAAAACCGTCGATTAACAATTAGAGACCTTGTTGATGAAGTTGGCATATCGAAAGGCTCAGCTAATACCATTTTGAAGGATGTTTTGGGCCTCAAGCGCGTCAAATCTCGACTGGTATCGAAAGCATTGAATTTTTATAAAAAAGACGTCGCGTTGAAGTGTGTGAAACAATGCTTTCCGACTACCAGAGTGTCATGAAACGCATTATAACTGGCGATGAGACTTGGATCGATGCTTACGACCCCGAAACAACCGATCAATCGAGCGAATATCGTCCCAAAAGAGAGCCGAGACCAAAATAATCGCGCCAAAGTCGCTCAAAAATCAAGGTCATGTTGACTGTTTTCTTCGATTATCGTGGTGTTGTGCATTATGAATTCCTTCCAACCGGTCAAACAGTCAACAAGGAATATTATTTGAACGTTATGCGTCGTTTGCGTAACGCTATCCGCCTAAAAAGGCCGGAATTGTGGAAAGACAATTCTTGGTTTTTACACCACGATAATGCACCATTCCATACTGCCCTCGTAATTCGTGATCATTTCGCCAAAAACTCAACCCATATCGTTCCGCAACCACCGTATTCACCTGATCTGGCTGTTCACCGAGCTCAAAAGACCGCTCCGGGGACACCGCTTTTATACGATAGATGAGATTCAAGCCGCAGCGAAGACGGAACTGAAGGCCATCCCGGAAAGTGACTACAACCAGTGTTTCGAAGATTGGAAAATCCGTTGGCATAAGTGCATTGCATCGGGAGGGGATTACTTTAAAGGGGATGAAATTGATTTAAAAGAATAAATAAAGAATTTTCAAAATAAATACCAAGTCACCTTATGTATACTTGTGGTCAATAAAAACGCACTACCACTCTTCTTTTACTTTACTGGCGTATACACCACTTACGCGGTTATAGCCGAGTTCAAAACAGCGCGCAAGTCGTTTCTTCTTTTCGATATTTGGCGCCAATTCGAGATACCAAGTGCATCCAGGTCCTTCTCCACCCGATCTTTCCAAAGAAGTGGAGGTATTCCTCTTCCTCTGCTTCCACCGGAGAGTACTAAATCGAAAACCTTCAAAGCTGAAGTGTTGTCTTCCATGCGGACAACAACTTGATTTGCTGAACTCTGTCAATATTGTGAATATCTTGTACAGCTCACCGTTCCATCCACCGACGTATTCGCCCCTGCCAACGCGCAAATGTTTATTTGTCGAACATAAAGTCAGCCCCTTTTCGTGCTGTCAAAAGCAGCTTTAAACGTGACGAAGTGGTGGTGTCGGTCTTCTTTTAATGAAGAGTGATGTTGCTAAACATACGACAAAAAATAAAAGTCAATTGTAAAGATTTTAGAATTAGTTTGGTATGGTCCAATTATAATAAAATCCATTGAGGTACTAGTGAATTCCATGCTTTCAAGATTTAGGGAACTTAAAGTGGTCATACACGACACACATGTGCCTTCAATCTGAATTAAATCGTTTCGCCATACACGACATACAAATCCATTTTGCATTCGTTCTTCAAACAGAGAATATGTGCGACAAGCAAAGGGAAAATTGTTCGTCCGTGATCTTTTCTATTCGGGGACACGAGAAAAATGAGATTTTGTGTGCACACAGCGCCATGTACAACATACATGTGCGCACATCGATCGTAAAAAATCAAACATTTTCGCGAACATGGATTGATATGCGCACAAGCCCACGAGTAAATCGCACCCGAATACACATCGATCGAACGCAAATTTGTATCGTGTATGGCTACTTTTACTGAGGAACGACTCATAATTAAAAGAGTCTATTATGAAGTCCATATTTCTACCTTTAGTGAAGAAAATTATCTAGTCCCTTTAAATTAAATTCAAATTTGTTTCTTTTAATTAATCATGAATAAAATGGACACTTTTGTTAATTTTTTTCAATCAATTTGCTATTTCTTATAAAAACTATTTTCCAGAAAAAATGTTGTGGATAACCAATTAACATTATGTGGCCAAACAAATAAAAATTACCCTAATATTCTAACTTTGTAAAGAAATGTGTATGTACTCGTATTAACTTAAATATGGAGAAATTAATTTATAATTAATTTAACATAAATAAGTACTTTTTTCAAAAAACTATACTAATTTGTTTGACAGCTCAGTTTTCATTTCTACGAAAATTTCGAAGAAGCAACACATCCCATTTACTTACTCACTTCGTCTTTTTTTTATTGGCGTAGACACCGCTTACGCGATTATAGCCGAGTTAACAACAGCGCGCCAATCGTTTCTTCTTTTCGCTACGTGCCGCCAATTGGATATTCCAAGCGAAGCCAGATCCTTCTCCACTTGGTCCTTCCCTCGGAGTGGGGGTCTTCCTCCTCCTCTGCTTCCCCCGGCGGGTACTGCGTCGAATACTTTCGCAGCTGGAGTGTTTTCGTCCATCCGGACAACATGACGTAACCAGCGTAGCCGCTGTCTTTTAATTCGCTGAACTATGTCAATGTCGTCGTATATCTCATACAGCTCATCGTTCCATCGAATGCGGTATTCGCCGGGGCCAACGCGCAAAGGACTATAAATCTTTCGCAGAAATTTTCTCTCGAAAACTCGCAACGTCGACTCATCAGTTGTTCTCATCGTCCAGGCCTCTGCACCATATAGCAGGATGGGAATTATGAGTGACTTATAGAGTTTGGTTTTTGTTCGTCGAGAGAGGACTTTGCTTTTCAATTGCCTACTCAGTCCGAAGTAGCACCTGTTGCCAAGAGTTATCCTGCGTTGGATTTCTAGGCTGACATTGTTGGTGGTGTTTACGCTGGTTCCAAGGTAGACGAAATTATCTACGACTTCAAAGTTATGACTGTCAACAGTGACGTGAAAGCCAAGTCACGAGTGCGACGACTGTTTGTTTGATGACAGTAGATATTTCGTCTTGTCCTCGTTCACTGCCAGACCCATTTGCATTGCTTCATTGTCCAGTCTGGAGAAAGCAGAACTAACGGCGCGGGTGTTGAGGCCGATGATATCAATATATTAAGTTCTGCAGCTTGAATTATTTTCTCCAGCAGCAGGTTGAAGAAGTCGCACGATAGGGAGTCGCCTTGTCTGAAACCTCGTTTGGTATCGAACGGCTCGGAGAGGTCCTTCCCGATCCTGACGGAGCTTTTCGTGTTGCTCAACGTCAGTTTACAAAGCCGTATTAGTTTTGCGGGGATACCAAATTCAGACATCGCGGCATAAAGGCAGCTCCTTTTCGTGCTGTCGAAAGCAGCTTTGAAATCGACGAAGAGGTGGTGTGTGTCGATTCTCCTTTTACGGGTCTTTTCCAAGATTTGGCGTATGGTGAATATCTGGTCGGTTGTTGATTTGCCAGGTCTAAGGCCCCACTGATAAGGTCCAATCAGTTTGTTGACGGAGCGCTTTAATATTTCACACAATATGCTCAATAGAACCTTATACGCGATGTTGAGTAGGCTTATCCCACGGTAGTTGGCGCAGATTGTGGGGTCTCCCTTTTTATGGATTGGGCATAGCACACTTAAATTAAAATCTTTGGGCATGCTTTCGTCCGACCATATTTTACAAAGAAGCTGAAGCATACTCCTTAGTGGTTCTTCGCCGCCGTGGTTGAATAGCTCGGCCGGCAATCCATCGGCCCCCGCCGCTTTGTTGTTCTTCAGGCGGGTAATTGCTATTCGAACTTCTTCATGGTCGGACAATGGAACATCTGCTCCATCGTCATCGATTAAGGAATCGGGTTCGCCTTTTCCTGGTGTTGGACGTTCACTGCTATTCAGCAAGCTGGAGAAGTGTTCCCTCCATTATTTAAGTATGCTTTGGGCATCGGTTACTAGATCAACTTTGGGGGTTCTACAAGAGTATGCTCCAGTCTTGAAACCTTCTGTAAGCCGCCGCATTTTTTCATAGAATTTTCAAGCACTACCCCTGTCGGCCAGCTTATCAAGCTCTTTCTTTTTCTGTCTGGAAATGCGTCTCGCTTCCCTCTTCAACTCTCGGTATCTATCCCATCCCGCAAGTGTTGTGGTCGATCGTAACGTTGCGAGGTAGGCAGTCTGTTTTCTCTCCGCTGCGACACGGCACTCCTCGTCGTACCAACTGTTCTTTTGCATTTTCCGCAAACCAATGGTTTCGGTTGCAGCTGTACGTAAGGAGTTTGAAATGCCGTCCCACAGTTCCCTTATGCCGAGTTGTTGACGAGTGCTCTCAGAGAGTAGGAGTGCAAGCCGAGTAGAAAATCGTTCTGCTGTCTGTTGTGATTGCAGCTTCTCGACGTTGAGCCTTCCTTGTGTTTGTCGACGTGCGTTTTTTGCTGCACAGAGGCGCGTGCGAATCTTGGTTGCAACAAGATAGTGGTCCGAGTCGATGTTAGGACCTCGGAGCGTACGCACGTCTAAAACACTGGAGACGTGTCCTCCGTCTATTACAACATAGAATCAAGTACTACAGATAACCAGTCGATCAGCCTCAACTCATTTGGGGATGTTTCGTCGTGGAGGCTGAATTTACCGACCGTGGTGCCAAAGATACCTTCTTTGCCCACCCTGGCGTTAAAGTCGCCAAGCACGATTTTGACATCGTGGCGGGGGCAGCCTTCATAAGTGCGCTCCAAGCACTCATAAAAGGCATCTTTGGTCACATCGTCCTTCTCTTCCGTCGGGGCGTGGGCGCAAATCAGCGATATGTTAAAGAACCTCGCTTTGATGCGGATTGTGGCCAGACGTTCATTCACCGGAGTGAATGATAGTACTCGGCGACGGAATCTCTCTCCCACCACGAATCCCACACCAAACTTGCGCTCCTTTATATGGCCACTCTAGTAAATGCCACAAGGACCTACTCGTCTCTGTCCTTGTCCCGTCCATCGAATCTCTTGGACGGCGGTGATGTCAGCCTTTATTTTCACGAGGACATCAACCAGCTGGGCAGCGGCACCTTCCCAATTAAGGGACCGGTCACTCCCGGTGCATACCCTTAATTCGTAGTCCTTATTTCGTTTGCCATGGTCGTCATCAAAAGGGGGGTCTCTCATCCAAGGCTTGTTGCTTCCTTTCATTGGTGGTATTTTTGTTACGTGGCGGGTCCCAAGCCCAGCGCACAACCCTGCGGAGTTGATATTTCGCCTTCTCACTTTAGCTCGCCTTTAAACGGATGTTCTTAGGCTACCCAGAGGATACTTGAATGAAATGAAAACTGCGCTGTCAAACTGCTAAAGTCACAGCTTATTGCTTTGAATATATTGCAAACTAATTAGTATTCCATTTATTGCTTTCCATAAGTAATATGGAGTCTCCACAAGCAATAAGAACGGCAATACAGTTAGTATGACATAAATTTCATCCTGTCGAAATGCCACGTAAGATCTATGTGTGAATGGTGAAAACATCAAAATAAATTAAAATCGACAATCAGAAATGATTATAGTAATGTAGTAATTGGTACCATCACTAATTTTTGTAATAACTTCTCTTATATTTTTGTTTACGATTTTGAATACCATGGTTTGAAGATTCAGTGCATTTTGTAAACAAGTTCTAATTTTTAATAATGGCCAAAGCTTCTGCAACTTTATCTCAAAGTACAAGAATGCAACCACCGCCGGGTCTTAAAGCTCTTATTGACTATTGTCAAAGCGTTTATCCAGACCAGCCAAATCCCTTGCAAGTAACCACAGTGTTGAAATATTGGCTTGGTGGACAGGATCCTTTGGACTACATTAGCATGTATGAAAATAAAGGAGATCCAGAAAATGGCATCCCACCTCATTGGCATTATATAAGTTTCGGTTTAAGTGATCTACATGGAGATGGTCGAGTGCACACTAGGGAAATAAATGATGAACGTTCAGGAATGGGGTTTGAATTAACGTTCCGTCTGATTCAATCAGAATCAGGCCAGAAAAGTTTGGGAAAGTCCAAACAACCTCCAACATGGCCGGCAAACTTATTACAGGCAATAGCCCGTTATTGCTTTCAGACAGGTAATATGTTGTACTTCGGAGATAATATACCCTGGCGCAAAAGTTTAAACGGCAGTGATACCTCCTGTATAAAAAACATTCTTATAACCCAAGATGTCCAATTAAGTAGTATTCATACGGTATTTGGAACAGTCGAATTTTGTCAGATAGTTGGTGTTACGGATGAAGAACTTGAACAAGCATCTCGTTGGAATGGCCGTGGTGTTTTGAATTATTTGCAACAAGACATACAGACAGGTGGCAAATGGTGGATTACAAACATGAATCGTTCGCTTAGTGTATTTGAGCTTTGTCCCGAATTGCTATTAAATTTGCAAGATGACTTGGAAAAACAAGGATCTGATTTAGCTGGTGTTAATGCTGAATTTACTTTTCGGGAAATTCGGGAAGAACATTGTATAAAAAAAGAAATAAACTCAGAAAGTTTAAATGAGCAATGCGTATCTGATGAAAATAATTGCGTGGGAAGAAATGAAGTAAAGTGTGAGGGTTTCCCACAATCAATGTCAATGAGTAGTAGTTCATTGCATAAATCGTGTCCTCTTAAATATCAGCCATATTCGGCTGACTCAATATCGTTAGATGGAATTGAAATCACTTTAGCTCCTTATGCAGCAAAATATCTTATATTAGCCATAAAAGATCGGGTTCGACATGGACGACATTTTACATTTAAAGCAGAACATTTAGCTCTAACGCTGGTGTCAGAAACCGTCTCCGGAGCAATTGTAAAAAAATCATACCCATATGGCATAATAGGGTATTGGATACAAGTGCTAATTCCTAATGAGTTAGTTCCTAGAATGTTAGAGGATTTCCATAATTTACAATTAGATAGTAATACGGAATACAAAGAACGTCAGGAATTATATTGGCCCGAATACAAATTAAAGTTAATCATTGATAATCCTAATAAATTGGATCCTACTGGTCTATAAAAATTATATAACAAATTTAAATTTTCGCATGCTAGCTCGAAATATAATAATTTCAAATTATTTTGAACAGTTATGTATTTGATTGTAAACATCCTATTATATTTTAACAAATATTATATCAGTATACTTCAGTGAAGAAAGTACATATATGAGCATATGAAATTTTAAGAAAACAAGTGCTTTCAACAAAAAGCATTTCAAGTTTATATTTTTTAATAGTACTTATAACTGAAACAAAAACATTATTAACAAAATTTATTATCAAAGTTTTTAAAAATTAATTGTTTAACCACCCTGGGAAATAAGTACATGTAAATTTAATAGTTATAAATTCAATACTAATAATTATGTTGATATTCCAATAGTTTATGTTATTTCAGTACCTAATAAATTTTTTTTTAATTATTCTAACTTTATCTAAGCGATTTGGCATCGAGTCCGCTAGCTCCTTTAAAATTGAAGAGCTAATGTTCTGTCATTGCCAAAGCATCTGTTCACTCTTTGAGGGAATCAAACTGGCGTAAACTTTTATAAACCCCAGCGAAAAATATTCCCCATAGGTACTCAATTGGGTTTAAATTAGGACTAGTGACTGCCCAAAACAAAACTTTCATATTACTGGAGCGTAAAAACTGTTTATTGGCACGGGAAGTGAAATATCTATTTTTATCTGTAAAGTCAATTGAATTACCTTCCAGCAGCTGGATATAAATATCAGAATTTGTTTTCGTTGAAATAAAAGAAATATGAGAATGCCTAGCTTACCTAAAAGCATTTCACACCATAAATGACCCTCTACCATGAGTTCGCTTATGTCGAGTTTGTCGTGGATGCTTTAAATCACGCCAATACTTTTTGTAGCAATCAAGTCCATTTAATTTGAATGATTTTCGTTAGAAAATATTACAATTTGGAATTCTTGCCTCCAAAATTCAAAATTCAAATCAGGTATATTCAATCTGGCTCGCACACACAGGGCACATTCCAGAGCTTATAAATGCTTTACACGAGGCATGCTTATTAAAAAAATACCTTATTTACCTTTTATATTCAACTATTTAACTTATTTTTATTTAAAACAGTAATTTGATACAAATTTTATTAAGTTAACACTAAATTTTACTTCCAATCTCATTTATTTCCTTATACTTATTACCAATGAAAAAGCGAACACACAACAAAGAATTGGGATAACGGGACCAAAAGGGGAAATTAAGAAGAATTTCGCTTAAACATTCTAAAAATAGATGTCAACCGAAGACAATTGCATACCAACAATACATTTTCAATTTAAAAAGGAAAGTTAACAAATAAACGGAACAATGGCACATATAGTTTCTTCACTGATTTAAGCAATATTCGAATATATGTATATAATTCATAATAAAGTATGGATATGCCAGTTGCTGCTGAGAAAATTATATAAATTATGTGCGAATTTTAATCGAAATAGCATCTATTTTGGCGATTGAGAGTAAAAATAAAGCAAAATTTAAAAAATCCGTTCAATGTTTAGAATTTTAAGCATCATTATACATCTTTTATAACATATGCAATATATATTTTAACTAATGTGCAAATATGCAAAAAATATAAAAATTTAAACCAAGTGTTTGTAAAATTGTGAGGAGCATCTCCCGAATTCGGGGTTATATGGGTACATATGGAAAAAGGAGGAGATAGTACCGCAGAGTGCATGCGTGATTCAGCGCAGAATAACGCACATACTTTGATGTTATAGTGGTACATACCATATTTGCTTTTTAAATTGGCAATTTAATTTGTGCTTATGCAAGCGAAAAGAGAAGACATGTATTTTTAAGATGACGACTATTTTTCATTTCATGAATTTCACCATTTTTATGAAGTTTTAAGACGTTACCCGGAAAAATTTTTTCAATATGGCCAAATGAAAATTGAAACATTCAATTACATTCTTGATAACGCATTTTATAATCAGGAGGACTTCCTCTTTCTAATGGTACCTTCAGATCGCGACGCCAAAGAAATCGGAATTGTGCCTTCAAATTAACTAAAACTTGGAGTAATTTAATAAGAAACCAAAAAAGAAATACAAAAAGACATAAAATAAGTTTAAAATGTATTTTCATATACATAGACATAGGTAAAAGGTTTGAAAAAGAAGCTTAAATAACTAAGTTATTAAATCATGCTTTCAAAGCGTGGAACTAGTAAATCTGAGGGTAGTGGACCATGAAAGTTATTTTTTCAAATGTCTATAGTAATTGGCGGTTATATTATATTAAAATAAATCACTATCATACTCAAATATTCAGAGCAGTAAAAATTAATTTTAAATTTTTTGTTCTAAGTGCTTCTGTTTGGCAAAAGAAGTCACGGTAGTACAAAATTTGTTTATTGCCTGGTCATTTATTGATTTACGATCATGGTAAAGTATAGAAAGCATAACCTTTTCTGGATGAGCAATATACATGTGTTATTCTGCACCAATGTGCACTGTATATAAGGAATAAATATAGTTTAAAAAAACTCAAAAACACGCTTTTAAAGCATATCAAACTAAAAATGAAAAATAATTCTTTGTATAAACTAACAATAATAATGAAGGAAAAAATCCTGCATTATTGTAAAAATAGCGTGGAATGCTCGATATATGAACAATATGTCACAAAGCACTTCACGCTTTTCTCACAATAATACAGGAATTTTTCCTTCATTATTATTGTTAGTTTATACAAAGAATTATTTTTCCCTTTTTAGTTTGATATACTTTAAAAGCGTGTTTTTTAGTTTTTCTTAACTATATTTATTTTTACTTTTTAGTTTGATGTGAAAACCCCCAAATTTGTTAAAATATGAACTATGACCTGTAGTATTGGTTAAGTAAATCCATAATTAGGCAGCATTTAATATCTACTGGTAACCTTTCATTTACTAATTGTTATATTAATTCAAGTGGTCGACCCGGAAAAGAGGTAAACTAGGTAGATGGGTTGTCTCATTTTCCATTTTTTCAGGTAGAGGGGTTCAAATATTAGTTAGGTAGAACATTTCTTTGTGTATTGTAAATTTTTACGAATTCTTATTTTATATTGAAAGAATCTATTTTTTCTTTTATGAGATTTACCAATATTGTGAAATATAAACGAATATAACTTAAATCGTATTCTCCGCCATTAGATTCGGTGACAATTTTTGAAAAGCTCACATCGACGTGACAGCCAAAGTTTAAAAAAAAGGAGTTTTCTATTGCAGTTGCTTTTCGGAGGCGTTTTGAAAACTAGTATCTGAATTTTTTTTACTACAAAAATTCTATTGTAAGTATTAATATTTTTATTACCTAAAAGTCACATGTTTTGCATTATTTGATATTATTTCTTCTGGTGCGGGGTTATATATACATATGTATATCTATATAAAGTATACTTTCTTTAAGGATATACATACATATATTTCAGTATATACATACATATGCTATTCAAATGACACCAAAACTAGTTTTATATAGATGTTGCATACTTTTAAGCGCATCTTTTTGGTGAGCTGCTTAAACTTACTATCGCCTTCCTACAGTGTCGCTCAAATATTCTAGGTTTCAGTACCACTTAAAAAGGTTACAAACAAACATACAAGTGAAGCTAACGGGGCATCTCGACAGGATAAAATCTATGTCTTGCGAACTGTATTGCCGTGCCTATTGCCTGTGGAAACTCCACATTGCTTATATCTTACAATATATCGCAAACTAATTCGTATGCCATATATCGTAAGCTATAAGCTGTCTCTTCAGCAGTTTGACAGCGCAGTTTTCATTTTTATGAAAATATCGAAGAGGCAACATATCCCATTTGCACATATGCCGACGGCATTTTCATTTCGGTAATATGAAAATTAGAAGAGCGAGTATTAAGACGGTTGTGTTATATTATAAAAATAAAGTACATTTTCAAAATAATATTTTTTCAAAAAATTAATATTTAATTTAATATTGTTAATTTACAGAAAAATTATGCAAATTGGGTTGGGAATAAGCGAAATCTTAAATTTAATGAACTTATACTAGCAAGAATCAAAATATCATTGCTCATTTTAAATTTATTATTTTAATTGGTATATAAAATGTATGCCACAATTATTATATAGTAGTCCAAAAATTTGAATTCTTATTTTTCCCAGAAATACATTTGTAAAAAAAGGATATTTTTCCTTTTCTTATTTTTCCCAGAAATTCATTTGTAAAAAAAAAGGATCGTAATCATTTTTTTATTTTCCTCATAAAAGATTTAAACAGTTCAAGAGCTCAAAACATGCGCTACATCAGCTACCTACCCGACGGCATTCCGCAATGTGATAAATTTTTCAAGAGCTCAAAGCATGCGCTACATCAGCTCGAACCTGCCTACCCTACGCCTTTGCGCAAATGATTATCTTATGATAACAAATGCCCACATATAGATTTGGCAATGGCAATAGCAATAGATTTGACAGTTAGCAAGACATAGATTTTATCCTGTCGATATGCCCCGTAATAAAAGCGTATTAAAAAAGGCGTGTGGCGGATGAATTGAATAGAAACGGACACCCTTATTTAACAAAATTGTAGAATTTGATATTAAACTACATGAGAATGTAAACTCTTATTACGTACTCTGCTAGAGTTTGAGGTCTGGTAAAATTTTGAGGATATAATCGAATGTTTATTCTTTCGTAGTTATAAAATGTATCTGGATATTGACCCAGTTCTAAAGATAAGACGTTAAATTCAATATTTACATTCTTTTGTTCATTAATTGGATGTATTTCAAGACATGTTAGCCACACCTTTCAAAATATAGAACACTTTATCTCAAATAGCACTAGTAATAGCAGCAGGGTTCTCATTTACTACTCCGTAGCAGCAAAATATCTAAAATTATTGCTATGCTATCGCTACCGCTCTCACTTTGTCGGGAGCCGCAGCATAGCCTTAGCATAACAATGTAAAGTATGTGCTCTACTCTGCTCCGAGTTTTGTTAGGTAAAAAACTATAGCTGGAGCGGGAGCAAAAAATTAAATTCTGGGCTATGCTCTGGCGTAGCGGTAGCAAAAAATTGGGAGCGGTAGCACAGCAGAGCTAATGAAAATTTTCATGTGCTACAGCTCCCGCATGTGTTTGTCGTTTTTTTTTTTTGCTATTTTCTGTCATAATATTTGAATTAATTGAATAATTCAAACAAAAAAGGTTATGCAAATCATTTTGGCACTTGTTGCGTCAAGTGACTTTATAAATCTAAAATCAAATATTTTAAGAAATATATTAATAAAGTGAATTAGATAATAATTGAATAAATTATAAAATTTTTTTATTATGTAAAATATTTACCATTTTTATATTACCAAGAACATCATCTATTCCAAATGTATTCCAATACTCAACTACTATGAATTTTCGAAATTAATTTTAACTACATATACTTTCCCCCTTTTTATATACATTAGGGTGTTTTTATTTTTTTGAATTATTAATTTTGTTCGGTCCCGTCACGAAATTTCCTTGGAAATACCCCAAAAAAAATTCCCTGAAAATTTTAGCCCTACATATTAACATTAAGAACTGGACCGAGGCATTTCAAAAATTTTCCATAGAAAATACACTACAATCTTGGTTTTTTATCTTTAAATTCCTACAGATCAGAGGTATTTTATGGCATCGCTTTGACTTTAGACGCTGTAGCTCTTGTCAGTTAAACAAAAAAATGTGAATTTCGTGGAAAAATCAGGTTTAGATACCTCGCCTTTATCTTTTGGAATACACGTGGTTAATATTCATCTACTGATTACCAGTACCAGTTTTAATCCATTGCACTGCGTATTTGCAGTTCTATTCTACCATTCCCAATATTTAGTAATTTTATCATTTTTTAGGAAGAATCAGTTTGAAATTGTACGCATATACTTACATACTTCAATGTATATTGCAAAGAATCGAAAAGATTTCTGTATATCTAAAATTATAATAAACCTTTTTATCAACACTCCAATTATTCGGCTATATCTTTATGTTAGATATCCCGTTTGGTTTGTTATGAATGCATTTGCGTCCTTGACCAATAATCTAGCAAAGTATCCGCAGTAATTTCAATGCCATTTTTTGTTGTGATATTAAATATATCGGACGGGTTCGTCTTAAAAGAAAACTACCTGGTTAAGGAGCAAAATCAGTATAACCCATATACTAAGCATGTTTGGATATGAAAATTTTTACATATTTCTTTCTATTTTTGAATTACTAAAATTTTCAAATGATTCTTACATAAATTTTGAACAAATGCTTATGATTTGAAATATAATTTTTGTATTTATGAGTTGTATTGAATTTTAGCATAAAAAGATAAAATGTATCATATGTATGTCCTTACCCTGCTTCTAAGCTATCTCCCCACCAATTTTAAGCCAAATCGGTTCAGCCATTCTTGAGTTATAAACGACTTTCTTTTATATACCAACTTGTACCATACTTGTAAATGACAGAAAATAGCAAAAAAGAAAAAAAATAACAAACACATGCGGGAGCTGTAGCACATGAAAATTTTCATTAGCTCTGCTGTGCTACCGCTCCCAATTTTTTGCTACCGCTACGCCAGAGCATAGCCCAGAATTTAATTTTTTGCTCCCGCTCCAGCTATAGTTTTTTACCTAACAAAACTCGGAGCAGAGAAGAGCACATACTTTACATTGTTATGCTAAGGCTATGCTGCGGCTCCCGACAAAGTGAGAGCGGTAGCAAGAGTAAAGCTCCAGTTATGCATGCTTGACTCAACTCAGCTTCGAAAAAGGTGACATGTGAAACGTAACTGCAACTATACTAAACACAGCGCGTAGAAATCAGCTGTTTTTGAATGTTGAGAGAGCACACAAATGTGACATTTTACTTGATATGTGAAGCTTGTAAAAATTTAATCAATATTAAAACAAACTGTTTTGCTGAATATATTAACTTTAATAATGGATAGTGATTTATTCCATGAACTATTATATTTAAATATTCTTCGCCTTCAAAGAAGAAAAGTATTAAGAAGACGTAAACGCCGCTGGTCCGTTCATCCAGCAAATCGGGATAGAAACCCAAATGGTTTCTTCTGGAAGAACTTTTTAAAATTAAAAGAAGACGACCAAAAACTATTTGCTTTAACACGGATGAATCGGCCAGTATACAACCTTCTTAAAAATAGTCCGTTTTTAAAAAAACCAAAACAACAAATTGGCGTCGAGGAGCGAGTGGTTATAACTTTAATGTAAGTAAAACAATCCTTGAAGTACATATATTCATTTAATTGTATTCTCATTTATTTTTTAGGTACCTCGCTTATGGAACACCTTTTGAGATCATAGCCTCGATGCATAAGTTAGGGAAAACAACAGTGCGGAATATCGTACTTGAAACGTGTGAAATATTTTGGTTAAACCTGTGCCCGATATACCTTAGCGAGCCAACTACCGCACAATATAAAGACATTGCTGCAGATTTTTTAAAACTGTGGAATATACCCAACTGTGTCGGAGCAATTGACGGGAAGCATATAGCTATTATTCGTCCACAAAATTCAGGCTCGTTATTTTATAACTATAAAAAGTTTTATAGTATAGTTTTAATGGCATCCTGCGACGCTAGGTATAAAAGATTTGCAATATTTCAATATTTACTTATTTTTATTTTATTTCAAGGTGTCTTTCAGCAAACTAAATTTGGTCAAGCACTCTTGGAAAACAAATTGCCACTACCACCAAGAGCTCCATTATGGAATGAATCCTCAACAGATTTTCCACATTTTTTTGTGGCCGACGCAGCGTTCCCATTGAAGGAAAACTTAATGCGACCTTACCCCGGTGCACACCTGCCACGAAACAAAGCAATTTTCAATTACCGGTTATCCCGAGCTCGTAGAGTAATCGAAAATAGCTTTGGTATTTTAACTGCTCGATGGCGTGTTCTAAGAAAGGTAATAGACTTTAGCCCAAAGAACTGCGAAACAATTGTGTTAACCTGCTTGGTTCTTCACAATTTTGTAATGTTGAATGACCATGATCGTTGGTATTGTCCAGATACATTTGTAGACACAGACACCGCAGACCATGGAATATTGGAGGGAGAATGGCGTGAAGATTTAGAGAGTGTTGGAGGTGCATTACATTCAATAAGTACAACTCGACGCAATGCATCTAGTTTCGCATTCCGTCTAAGGGATTTTTTGGCAGATTATTTTATAAATCAGGGAGCGGTTTCATTTCAAGAATATCGTATTTAGTGTATAGCAATGTTTGTGTATTTTATGCATTTGAAATATATACATATTTTTATGTATAAAATTGTAATCTAAGTACCTTTATACTATACTTTTTGTTACGTTAACTTTTTTGTGATATTTTATTAAACCATGGATATATCTATAAATATTGTTTTATTTACTGAAAAAGATGGTAATTATCTGTATTAGGAAGATTACACAGGCATATGGCAAATGAATTCTGTAAAGTAATGCTTCTAACGAAAACATATATATTTTATTTACCGACAATAAATCATGATTATGACGGTATGTAATTAGTAAATAAGGCATAGGCCATATAATCACAAGTACATACTTTAGGCAAAATAGGATAAGTTTTCCCTATCAAAACACCATCATTATTTAAAAATATTTGGTGAATGTTTTTTGCAACTACACAATGACAACAACCTTCCAATCATTAATCACTACCAACATAACCAGATAGCACACAATAAATAAAAGACATACAAAATTAAAGAGTTATAAAAACAAATTATTTATTTTTTTCAAAAACATTCTTAAAACCCTTTTGAACATTCTTAAAACTATTTTAAAAAAAATTAATGTTTTAAAAATTTTAAAACTATTTTTGAAAAATGAGATACATTGTTGTTTCTTATGTCTAGGTAACAAGCCTTTTAAACATTTTAAAACTATTTTTGAAAAATGAGGTACATTGTTGTTTCTTATGTCTAGGTAATAAGCGTTTTAAACATTTTAAAACTATTTTTGAAAAATGAGGTACATTGTTGTTTCTTATGTCTAGGTAACAAGCGTTTTAAACATTTTAAAACTATTTTTGAAAAATTAGGTACATTGTTGTTTCTTATGTGTAGGTAACAAGCGTTTTAAACATTTTTACATATTAATTCAATATATGTATAAAACAACAAACAAATGATTTAAAAATAAAAAAAAAATTATTCGGGTTCCGATTTAATAGCAAATAACGAATTTATTAAAACTTGTATTGCTTTCATTTGCTTTACCTCGCTCATACCGTTCATGATAGAGGTCAACATAACACCAAACGACCTCACCGCCTCGCTGCAATTGCTCCTCTCTGCACACATGCTTTTGTATAGCTCGCACGCTTCTTTGAAACAGCTGTCGTCATCGCTGTTTGTTTTCTTGACTCTTTTCCGGATCGGAGTTGAAGACGACAACTCCGAAGGCGACGATAAAATAGTCGGAGAACTTTCAAAACTAAATGGCTCCAACAGCTCCTGCGAATACATATCTTCTAAAATTTTTGTGGTGCAGCGATTTCTGTAAAAGGGAAATAAATATTTAATACGTATAAAATATTAAAAAAAAAAGATTAACTTACGGTCTGGGCTGTATATATAGTTTTAAAAAGCTCATATTATCGAACAATGGCCAGGTTTCGGTGTTACTCGCCCCACTTCCTGATGGTGACTCCATTTTCCTTACTTCCCTACTGAATCTCTCCCTTAGAGTCAGCCACCTCTTCGAACATTGCTCATCTGTAAAATAAACCCAATATAAACTATTAAATTCTACCTATATATATACATACATATATACAAAATATATTAAAATCTAATAAATAATAATAACAATTACTTACCAGTAGCACCTAGCTCCTTTGCCACGCTTACCCACGCTGCCTTCTTCTTGCTCGGCACCCGGTAGCCTACGCAGGCCTTGTTGTACAAAATTTCACGCGCACGCACTTCTTCTATTAATTTTTCATCATTCATTGTGATTATTTTGATAATTTTTTTTTGGCAAATTAAATTTAGGAAATTAACGACGATTAAAATGAATTGATGAAAATGAAATGAACGCTATGTAAAAAAGCGAGGGAAAGAACCGAGTTGACACTTTCTGAAATGTCAAAATAAAGGGAGAGAGCAAAGATGCCACTCTCTGAAATGTCAACGTAACTTGAAATTCTAAATTCAACAGACTTTCAAGTCAAGTCAAGCGTTCGGTAATCAAATACATGCAAGGCTCATTAAACAGATCTTTTATGTGACAGTTCTCAAGTCCAGCTAGGTCAAGTCAAGCATGCATACCTGGAGCTTAAAATGAAATGCTACGAGAGTAGTGTAGTTTTTCAAACGCTGAATAACAGCTCGCTCCGCTATGCAAAACGTTTAATGAAATATATTTAAATTTCGTATTTTCTTTGATTTTCATTATTTTAAATTTTTATTAGCGATCTTGAACGGCGGCAACGAATTCCTCTGTTCACATACATACATATGTATATATATTTTTGGTATAATTTCAATCTGGCCGTTCCAGTCATCCCAATTGCAAAACGTCAAAACCTACCCAATCCAGTCAACTGTCAAAGTTCGGTAGGTGAGCGGTTCTCACATTTCCAGTGACAGGAGAGTTGGGGATCTCTTTATCTCTGAACTAAACATTCGATCGTCTTACTGCTTATGCCTGTACCCTCGAACCACACTCAGTGACAGCGACAAGACGCTGTCGCCCCGCAATAACGGTTCTTTTTGAAGCGACAGAATAGAAACAACTAATCACAACACATTTAGAGGCTAATGCAACATTACCATAATGATGAAATTAGTTTCCTGGTGAAATACCCGAAACTGTACACTCACAACTACGCAGTATAAATGTGCCGACATATGTACATATATGTATGTACATGCGAAATCACGAACTATAGCTTTTTAATTCAAGGTATAGCAATATTAAGATTCTTTTGGCGCCTTGAAAGAAATATCTCAAAAACTAGAAGTCTGAGATGGGTATATGTATGCGTATACATTTTTTAATCCTGAGGATCTCCTCTATTCGCCCATACCACCAGATCGCCGCGCCAAAAGAATCGTAATCGTGCCAAAGGTATTATACCGGGGATAAGCTAAATCAAAATACTTGATTTGTCGGTATTTTGACTTTCGGGATTCTAAATTTCGAGATTTTGATTGTCGGCATTACGTTATACACCCATTATACCAAAAAGTAATTTGAATAATTGGTTGTATAGAACGAATGTACTTGCTATAGTTTTCTGATTTTCTTCATTTTCACTGTCATTCTTAACACTGGTAAACACTGTTTTTGTCACATGAACGTTGTTATGATTTTTATTTATGTTGGTGTACCCTCATTAAAAATATATGCATAACAGTTTTGTTTCTATCACATCCAGTTTTCTTGTGACAGCTACATATTCATTTCTGACCTCATATACGTTTTTTTGTTTACATAACTGCATTTAGTCGACTGTGTAACTATTGTGTTTGCTAAATTACATTTTATTTAAATTAGTTAGATCGTAAATATGCCACGAAATTGTTTGAACAACCCGGACATTTTTGTTGTGTGTGGAGAATTAACTTTTACATCTCAGCGTCGAAATTTCACATCACTAATTGAACAGTGCTATTTCGACTATTTTGGTTTTCCTGTGAGGAATCAAGACAAATCCTGGGTTCCACATAAATGTTGTGTAACGTGTGTGAGGCTCCTTTTAGGTTGGGCTAAACAAGATCCTAGACATTTGTCATTTGCTCTACCAATGATTTGGACGGAACCAAAGGATCATCTAAGTGATTGTTATTTTTGTTGGACTCAAACAAAAGGTATTACTACCAAATCCAAACACACTATGCAGTATCTAAACTTAACTTCGGCCAAGAGACTCATCCTACATAGTGCCGAACTGCCTGTGCCGATGCCTTCAAATCGATCAAAAAGTGAGAATTCTAGTCCGAAAGATGGAGATGGATTTTTATATCTAAAAGAGAAATTCCCTAAACTCAGCAAGGCGAAAATCAAAGAGGGAATATTTGTAGGCCCACAAATGCGGCAATTGATGAAGGATAAGAGCTTTGAAGTAAAACTGAATGATCAGGAAAAACAGGGAAATCAGGTTTTGTGAATGTTGTTCAAAATTTTCTAGGTAACCATAAAGCGGAAAATTACAAAGATTTAATAAATGAACTTATGATATCATTTAAAGCTTGGGGGTGTAAGATGTCCTTGAAAATATATATGCTAGACTCTCATCTGGATTTCTTTCCGGCAAATTTGGGTGCTGTGAGTGACATTTCCTTAATGGAGAAGCGTTATCAAGGGAAATGGAGTCTAGGAAAGCTATCAGACTATTGTTGGAGAATGGATTTGGGAAATATTCAAGAAAATCATAAGTATCTATTACATATTAGGAAATATTTCTGTAAGTGTGGCTGAATTTTGTACTTTTTACGAAAATATATGTTTTGATGTCACAAGAAAACATGATGTGTACATTTTTTTCATTGATATATTATTATTTGGTGGCCCTAGTATATTCAAGATTTGATATAAATTTTCATGTGACAAAAAAAAATTACAAATTTGTTGACCAGTGTTATCAACCAACAAATATACCAAAAAGGTCAATTGAAAGTGCACAAAAAAGCACACAACCTCAACCAAAAATGGAAAGAATCAATAATATAGGTGAGAAGCATGCTGTTTATCAAATTCTCAATATAATATCAATAAAACTTCTATGTTATGATGCAGTTTTAAAAATTATGTGTTGATATGCTTTTGTAATAAAAAATGGTTTGATAAAAATTGGTCGGCTAACAACCGTAATGTTTATCTTCTATCAATTTTCATTGAAAATATTATAAAAAGGACAATGAGCTGTTTATGAGAGTTTCAAACTCGCATAGCTGCCGTCTGTCACCTACAAATTTGGATCTGATTAAGTGCGCAGTTAATCCGGATTAACGCTGCCGTCTGTCAAGGCTATAAGCGTACGTGTGAAGTTAGTTTGTGCTAAGAAATGCCGACCACTGATGTATGTACATATGTATGTAAATACATACTTATTTCTATAGCGGCCTTTACACGGTCACACATGCTAACGAACATGGCATGATGCAAAAGTTTGACGTTTTCGTTTACACGGTCATGCATGTGCGTGAACTTCATTTTTGTTCAGCTTTCAACGAGTAAACATGGCACGCGCATTAGTGGCAGCTCTTTTAGAAATGGAGGAAGAGGAAATTTTAGAAATGGAAGAAGAGGAAGAAATTGCAAAAAGTGGCAAGAAAAAACGAATTTGGGTGCAAGATTGGCGTAAGAAAAGACCAACACGCTCGCATACAAATTTATTAAAAGAACTAGAAATATCTTACCCAAAGCATTACAAAAACTTTCTTTGCATTCTTTTTCTTTCCAAAATTGCTCGTTCATGCGCGACACCATTCCTGCACGCTGTCTTTTTTCCGACTGAAAAAATACACTGCGTGCATCATGCAGCCCTTTACACGGTCACACATGTGTGACACACCAGCAGAAAAATTAAACAAGTTTAAAAACTTTGAACATCTGTGGCAAGCATGTTTTTTTCCCCTTTACACGATACACCTTTTTTTTTATAGTAGGTGGAAGCATCGAAAGCCGAAGTGCGGGACTTTAATCCGCTAAACCTAACCTACTCCCAACTCAAGACTCTCCCACGGAACCACCAGATAAGGTATTACTTGATGGGAGTGACAAGACATTTTACGTCTCCTCTATAGCACAGACGGACTGACGCCTATTCTCTTGTATCTGTCTTAATATTGTCATGATGAAAGTTGCCGCTTCGCGAACAGCTTTCCACTTCTCAGAGGACTGACACATAAGTGCAGTCAATCTTTCCACCGTTAAACTATCACCTAGTGTTGTTTCTAACTTTTCCCTTATGTTTAGAAACCGAGGACAATGGAAGAACACGTGCTCATAGTCTTCTATTGACTCCGTACACATCGAGCAATACGGACTGACGTCGTTTTGAAATTTATATAGATAGCCTCTGAAGCACCCATGCCCGCTTAATATTTGGGTCAGGTGGAAATCCAGGTCCCCATGTTTTCTACTTATCCACGTATGTATGTCAGGTATAAGTCTGTGGGTCCACCGTCCTTTAGTTGAGGTTTGCCACCGTTGCTGCCATATAGTTATGCTCTTCTTTCTCTCTTCTCTCTTTTGGATTTCGGTAATTGGCGCTGATAGCTCATATAATCTCGTGAGCTCGTCACCCTGGATGTCTATGGGCGGTATACCAGCTAGTACTTCAGATGCTTCGCTGGAAATAGTTCGGAAAGCACTTGTTACTCTTATTGCTGTGAGTCTGTGCACCGCATATATTGGTTTGGCATACGCTTTTATGTTTAGTGCCTGTATCCATACTGGAGCTGCATATAGTATAACTGAGCTCATAGCTTTTGCGATTAGAAGTCGGCGGCTGGAGCGCACACAGCCTCTATTTGCCATCATTCTTGATAACGCGTTATAAATCTTATTTGCTTTATTTGCTATGTTTGCCAAGTGCTGCTTGAATTTCAGTTTGGAGTCCAATATTACCCATTAATACTTCAACTGTGGTTGTGAAGTAATCATACACTCTCCTATAGTGAGAGTTTTTTTTTCCTCAATTTTCCTGGTGCTTATGAGCAGTACCTCTGTTTTGTGCTCAGCCAGTTCCAAACTCTTGGAAGAAAACCATTGGTGCAGACCATTTATGCATTCATTACATTTATCTTGTAGGTCTTCAAGTTGTTTACCTACTGCTACCACTATAAGGTCGTCCGCGTATGCGATTAGCTTAACGTTTTTAGGCTGTAGAATTCTTAGCACCCCATCATACACTAGATCCCATAAGAGAGGGCCTAAAACAGATCCTTGTGGTACTCCGCTTGTAATAGGGTAGCTCTTGATGCCTTCGGTGGTGTCGTAGATCAGCCTTCTATTTTAAAAATAACTCATAACGATATTTATGAGGTACTGAGGGGCGCGTATTCCATATAGGGCTTCGAATATATTTTTCCATTTAGCAGAGTTGAATGCATTCTTCACATCCAGGGTGATCAGCGCACAATATTTTTTTGTGCCACCTTTCCATCTTTTGCCACTTACTGCTCTTTTCGGAGTGTCGACAACTTCTTTCAGTGCATCGATAGTAGACCTCTGCTTTCTGAAGCCGTATTGTCTTTCTGATAGTCCGGCGGTCTCCTGGATTGCAATCTCCAAGCGGTTTCTTATTATGCTTTCGTACACTTTGCCCATTGTGTCGAGCATACACAGAGGTCGATACGAAGAAGGTTCATCTATTGGTTTTTTTGGTTTTGGGATTAAAACCAGACGCTGAATTTTCCAGGGATCGGGGAACATCCCTTCTTTTATACATGCGTTGTACATTTTTGCGAAAAGAGTGGGCTTTGAGATTATGGCTACCTTTAGAGCTCTGTTTGGTATGCCATCGATACCAGGCGCTTTGTTGTTTTTGATTCTTTTAGCTATGGCCAATAGTTCCTCTTCCGTAACCAGTGGGGGTGATTCAGCAGCTTCGTTTCGTCGCACAGCGCTAGTAATTGGGGCGTGCGTCGGAAATAATGCCTCGACGACTTTCTTCATAAACGGGGCGCATTTGGGTTTCTGCCGCTTATTTTGGAATTTGGACATACAGATTTTATAAGCAGTCCCCCAGGGGTCTATATTCGCTTTTTTACAGATCTTTTCAAAACAGTTTCTCTTGCTACGGATTATAGCTGACTTTAGAAGCTTCTTATGGTTTTTAAAAGCTTCTTTAAGACGGGTTTCGTTTTGGCCACTTTGATTGCGTTGTAGGCGACGTCGGGCTGAGTGACATAGCTTTCTCAGCGGGGCAATTTCTTCATTCCACCAGTATACAGGTCATCGCTTATTGTGACATTTTGTCCTTCGCATTGTGGCGTCGCATGCTGCTATCAGTTCCTTTTGCAATGCGGTTACTAAGTGGACGCCGCCTTCGCCTGGTGCTATTGCTGCACTCCAGACTGTCTCAAAAACGTCAGTGTCAAAATCTGTTTGCTTCCAGCTTCGTTTATGTGTAGTGGTACTGCGTGGGTGCCATATGGTCACTATTTGTGAACATGTCTGCCACCTTCCACTTAATGTGTCTGCTTAGTGCGTCATTTGCAAACATCAGGTCTATTACAGAGCCTTTATTTCCTTTTTTGTAAGTATTTTTAGTGCCACTGTTCATAATTGTAAGGTTGGTTTGGCTTAGGAATTCTAAAACTAGGCGCCCGCGATGGTTTGAACTTCGGTTTCCCCAGGCAGTAGACCATGCGTTAAAATCGCCTACCATTATTATCGGCGATTTTCCTCGGCTTTCTAAGGATAATTCCAGGAGGAAGTCTTCAAATTCTCTAACGCAGCTTAATAGCAGCTTACGTAATAAATTCCCCCTATTTGCGCCCATGTGAAGCCATTTTTTGTTCTCTGCAGCAAGATGTGAATGTTTGTCCATTACAGGACCATATTGCTGCTTTGCCACTTCTGTCTGTAATCCAAGTGCTTTCCGAACGTTGGGAATATTGCTCACTCAGTAAGGCGACATCAATGTTGCTTTCTATTACTGTTTGTTGCAGCAGGGCTTGTGCTGCAGCGCAGTGGTTTAGGTTCAGCTGCAATATTCTCATTTTTCCAATGTTTTAAGTAACTCCACGTATTTGGGACAAGTCGTGTTTAGAACCGAATGTTCTCCTTTGCAGAACATGCAACTCGATGTGTTAGTGCATACTTTTGCAACATGTCCCGCGCTTCCACAACGTGTGCAAAGAGAGGACCTGTCGATCAGACTGCAACATTTACGCGCCATGTGGCCAGGATGGAAGCATCTGTAACAGCGGGAAACAGGGGAGTACTCCCGGAGGCGACAGATCGACCACCCAATCTTTACTTTGCCAACTTTAGGAGCAGTCTTGGCATCTTGGGCACGCAGGGATATGAGGGCTATTTGAGTGCCGCTTCTTGTTTTCCGCATATTTTTAACATTAGCTGGCCCTATGTTTTGTATTCCGCACTCTTTTTGTAATGCGCAGCAAATTTCTTTTGGAGTAGTTATCTCATCCAGATCTTTGCACATTAGAGTGACGTTGTGTGTTTTTGGTTGTACTATAGCCATCTCGCCAACCACTCCTTCTAGGGCGCTCTGAAAAGTTTCAGCTCTTTTGTCTCCTTGGCTTTTTAGCTCTATGAGCAGGTCTCCTTTGGGAGTTTTCCTGATGTAGGTCACGTTTGAACCCAGTCCCTTGAGGCCACTGTCACCTTTAATTGTACGGAGGATGTCTGCATTCGAGGCTCCGTCCTTTTTTGTTAGAATTATAGCGTCTGGTTTCGACCTAATTCTCTTCTCCATGGTTCTCTTCTTTTTTCCCACTTCTACCTACTGGTGCGGTGTCTTTTATATTTGTTTTAATGACTTCACTAAAGGTTCCTTGCACTTTTTGGGTCATGTTTTTTGGCTTCTTCGTAGGTGGTAGGAAGCCTGATGTCTCCCGTGCTCTTTTTGGGGTATTTTGGGGCGATACTTGTGACGCTTTCCCTACCATCAGTACTTTCGAATGGATTTCGGGATTTTCTGTTTTGCCATACAAGTATGTTATGCTGCTTACAAGTTCTCTCATGGCTTGGTTTATGTGTCTCTGTCCGGACATCATATTTTCCAGCTCCTTTATTTTTCTGCCCAATGTGCAAAAAATATTAGTAGATTCTCTACTTTGCGCTCTATTGGGTTTGCCACTCTTGTTCTCGTTGTCGGCAGTTTCACTATTTTTTATTGGTCCAGCAACGGTGGACTCCTCATTTTTTCCATTTGGCGGCGTTCTTATAATTTTTGAAATCCTCCTAAAAGGATTTTCTGGTGTACACCCAGAACTATTCTCAGAGGCCATACCTCACTCGAAAATAGTTGGGAACACCTGCCAACAGTCTTCCTCTTAAGTCTAATTTAAGTTTTCGATGGTTGGCAACGCCAAACCCGAAAGGGAAAGCAAAAAAAACAGAAAAGAGAAAGAAGAAAAAGGAAGGGAAAACAGCTGATGTCTCCAATTACAACGGCAAAACAAAATTTATAACCACGTTGTGCCTGGATTGCTATTCTCAGGGGAAACAATTTTATTAAAAACAAATTTTGCCACGGAAAAATGGGCAGGTATGTACAAATAATTTAACATAAGATACAAAATTGTACTTATCTCTTTCCGTCACCTGATTGTTTTAGGAGAAACAAATTTAGTCAAAGCTGCCTCAAAAAAACTTGGAAAACACTGGACCGCACAAAAAACGCGTCTACTTTACACAATCACAATGCTCACCGATACAACTTGGTGTGATGTTACACATGCTGTCACGCACATTTGTCTGAAGGTTTACGAAAGTAAATACGAGCCATATATGTACATATGTACAAACATTCATAAGGTAATAACAAGTGCCGCACAGATCTTACGCATCTCCGATGTCAGGGACAACTAATGGCTGAAGCTCACGTTTTGTCAAGTGCTAAACACATAGAACGCGACAGACTGCAAGCGACATCTGTCAAATATTAAAATACACACGTTCTTGTGGACACAGTTATTTAGACAGTTGAAAGACTACACGAGCCTCTCAGGCTCAGGCTATTTAAAAATATTTTTAAATTTGCCGACGACAATAAAGAAGAGAGGGTGCCACTAATATGTAGTAGTAGGCTTTACGACGACATTTACAGTTCATTGTCGTGCAGTCATGTCGCAACACTCTCTATGTGTTCAGCACATGAAGCAAGATCGCTTGTTGAATGTGCACCTGCGTATATAAATGAAAATGTTTTTGTTGTAAGATTTGCTACATTTGGGCTCCGCCAATTTGGCTGGCCTATTGACTTGTAAGGCTTGTGCTATTTGAAATAATTGTTGTTGTCATAGAAAAATTTTTGAAGTTTTTACCAAAGAGCTGCAACGAGTATGATTAAATCAGAACAAACTTCTTCTTCTTAATTGGCGTAGACACCGCTTACCCGATTATAGCCGAGTTAACAACAGCGCGCCAGTCGTTTCTTCTTTTCGTTGCGTGGCGCCAATTGGATATTCCAAGCGAAGCCAGGTCCTTCTCCACTTGGTCTTTCCAACGGAGTGGAGGTCTTCCTCTTCCTCTGCTTCCCCCGGCGGGTACTGCGTCGAATACTTTCAGAGCTGGAGTGTTTTCGTCCATCCGGACAACATGACCTAGCCAGCGTAGCCGCTGTCTTTTAATTCGCTGAACTATGTCAATGTCGTCGTATATCTCGTACAGCTCATCGTTCCATCGAATGCCGTGGCCAATACGCAAAGGACCATAAATCTTTCGCAGAATTTTTCTCTCGAAAACTCGTAACTTCGACTCATCGGTTGTTGTCATCGCCCAAGCCTCTGCACCATATAGCAGGACGGGAATTATGAGCGACTTATGGAGTTTGGTTTTTGTTCGTCGAGAGAGGACTTTACTTTTCAATTGCCTACTCAGTCCGAAGTAGCTCCTGTTGGCAAGAGCAATCCTGCGTTGGATTTCCAGGCTGACATTATTAGTGGTGTTAATGCTGGTTCCTAAATAGACGAAATTATCTACAACTTCAAAGTTATGACTGTCAACAGTGACGTGAGAGCCAAGTCGCGAGTGCGACGACTGTTTGTTTGATGACAGGAGATATTTCGTTTTGCCCTCGTTCACTACCAGACCCATTTTCTGTGCTTCCTTGTCCAGCCTGGAGAAAGCAGAACTAACGGCGCGGGTGTTGAGGCCGATGATATCAATATCGTCGGCAAACGCCAGCAGCTGTACACTCTTATAGAAGATGGTACCTTCTCTGTTCAGTTCTGCAGCTCGAACTATTTTCTCCAGAAGCAGGTTGAAGAAGTCGCCAGATAGGGAGTCGCCTTGTCTGAAACCTCGTTTGGTATCGAACGGCTCGGAGAGGTCCTTCCCGATCCTGATGGAGCTTTTCGTGTTGTTCAACGTCAGTTTACACAGCCGCGTTAGTTTTGCGGGGATACCAAATTCAGACATCGCGGCATAAAGGCAGCTCCTTTTCGTGCTGTCGAAAGCAGCTTTGAAATCGACGAAGAGGTGGTGTGTGTCGATTCTCCTTTCACGGGTCTTTTCCAAGATTTGGCGCATGGTGAATATCTGGTCGGTTGTTGATTTTGCCAGGTCTGAAGCCACACTGATAAGGTCCAATCAGTTTGTTGACGGTGGGCTTTAATCTTTCACACAATACGCTCGATAGAACCTTATATGCGATGTTGAGGAGGCTAATCCCACGGTAGTTGGCGCAGATTGTGGGGTCTCCTTTTTATGGATTGGGCATAGCACACTTAAATTCCAATCGTTGGGCATGCTCTCGTCCGACCATATTTTACAAAGAAGCTGATGCATGCTCCCTATTAGTTCTTCGCCGCCGTGTTTGAATAGCTCGGCCGGTAGTCCGTCGGCCCTTGCCGCTTTGTTGTTCTTGAGGCGGGCAATTGCAATCAGAACAAACAGTCGTTGCGACAATTATTTGAATCGAGGTGAAACTGCGGGTGAACTACGAGTACAGAAAATTTTCTGATGAATTGATTTGAATCATGTGTGGCAAAAAATGTATCAGCTTTGAAAATGTGCGTGTTTAAATGAGTTAATCCTCCCCCTCACACAACCTGTGAAAACTGGCGCACCCTAATACGCCAGCGCAATTCACCATAGCTGTTGACACTTCAACGCAATTCCCCACACCTGTGCTCCTACCCACCAAACAATAAGGATAGACAACAGGAGAGGAGGCCCCTTTCGCATATACATACACTGCGCCGCATCGACACATTGCTGATATTTACTCCGACAACAAATCCGCCAGATATCAATACAATTCGTTCTCACAATTCGTTCGATACACTGCGTTCATCAGTTTTCGGTTTCGACAACAATCCCGTGCAACGATCAAAATAAAAACATACTTGTTGCAAAATTATACAGTGCGCATGTTACAAAATTTTCGATGTTTAAACAATGGAAATTCCATCGAGTACGTACATACATATATACATACATTTGTCTTATGTATGTACTCGATGGAGTTTCCATTATATATATAACATATGTATATACCTACATACATATGTGTTTGAAGTAGAGCAGCAGTGCACGAATAAATCAGTGTTTACCGGATGAAGACACACCGAACGCTGTCGATCATTTCAATCATTGATATATGAGTATGAATCATTTACGGGTATTTTCTGCTAATGCGAATATTCATAAACAAATAATGCATAAGCTGATCGCTAGTGATTCAAAGTTGTTCTCTATCGCTGATTTGGAGACAAACGGTTCGATTCGTGTACATGAATCACTTCATTAGTAAATTATACTAGACCCACCATTTTTATCACCCCTTCGCATCTTCTGAGTGCTGTTCACCAGTTTTCGACTGTGCTTTAATACCAAGCCTCCTCAATTCCAGCACATAAATCATCAAAATGTTTGGATTCAATTACAAATGGCTCCATTTTATTTTCCAGTATATCCAAATACTGAAACCGGTTCATTTTACCATTTATTCGAATAATTGGCCCGACGCAATGCCATGAAAACGCACACCAGACCATAATACTTCCACTACCGTGGAAGACGTGTGGACGACGCACAAATATTTTTCCATCTGAACCCATTGATGTATAACGTAATGCCGACAATCAAAATCTTGAAATTTAGAATTCCCACAATCAAAACACCGACAAATAAAAATACCGACAAATCAAAACACTGACAAATCAAAATTTTGACATATCAAGACGCCAACAATTAAAAATACGGACAGAAGAAATTTTAAAATAAGGTACTACATTTAATATGCAGTAACCCTATTCTTAAAGGTAAGGATGTAGTCTCCAATTGCAGGCATATTTTTAAACTTTCTACCATTTCGAA
Organism: Bactrocera tryoni; assembly: GCF_016617805.1. Taxonomy (NCBI): domain Eukaryota; kingdom Metazoa; phylum Arthropoda; class Insecta; order Diptera; family Tephritidae; genus Bactrocera; species Bactrocera tryoni. Next base: position 32,258,296 of record NC_052499.1, on the reverse strand, counting down.
AATTTTTGAGTGTTCTGTTAAAAACAAATTATTTTTTTGCAGTAAAATCAATAATTAACGTCAATCAGCATGGGTTTGTCTCTGGGCGCTCCACTGTGTCAAATTTAGCGGTTTTTAGCGATTATTGCATGTCTGCATTCTCCGCTGGATTTCAGGTAGATTGCGTCTACACAGATTTCTCTAAAGCTTTTGATTTTTTCTGTGCTCGGCTTTGTCCGTTGAAATGCTTTCAATTTTTCCGACCCCTACACGTTAAAATTACTGTATGCATGTTTTGTTCGGTCCATTTTGGAGTACGCAGTGTTCATTTGGATACCATATTGCGTATCGTCAATCGGCCTCCAGCCACGAACATGCTTAGGATCAGAACCCTTAGTCGGCAGAATTCTCTTTCTGTGCTTCGATAGAAATAAGGGCGGACAAGATAAAATATTTTTCACATGTCGGCATTTTGGTTTGTCGGTGTTTTGATTTGTCGGTATTTTGATTTGGCTGCATATTTAAATTTTGTCGGTATTTTGATGTGTCGGCATTTTGAATTTCGATATTTTAAGTATACCCCGGCACGTCATTTTTCTTTTCTGCTAAACTTCTTCCATTGTTCCCGTTTCGTATATTGAAGTTCATATTCACCGAAATGGGTTGCACAACCCCAATTTTGTTTCTAGATGTTTGCAATTTTGGTTACAGATTATTGTTTTTTGGTACTAACAAATAATTAAATTAAAGCATCTCAATAGAGATAAGTATGCGGTGTAGGTATTTCTGATAATTTTTAATGAATTTATCCATGGACAAACCAGAAATTCCATTTTATTATGAGGTCATCGGCCAGATCGAAGAGCTACTGCCCATATTTCCCATACAACCGATTATTCAGATATTTTATTTCCCAGCATCCTGCTTTTAATTTAAAAGCTAAGAGTACAATTTTCAGAACTGTTCTCTAATACATATACTATAATTACACTGGTCAACAAATTTGTATATATCAATGAAAAAAAAATGTACACATCATGTTTTCTTGTGACATCAAAACATATATTTTCGTAAAAAGTACAAAATTCAGCCACACTTACAGAAATATTTCCTAATATGTAATAGATACTTATGATTTTCTTGAATATTTCCCAAATCCATTCTCCAACAATAGTCTGCTAGCTTTCCTGGACTCCATTTCCCTTGATAACGCTTCTCCATTAAGGAAATGTCTTGATGGAACCTCTCATCTTGTTCGTCAGCACCCAAATTTGCCGGAAAGAAATCCAGATGAGAGTCTAGCATATATATTTTCAAGGACATATTACACCCCCAAGCTTTAAATGATATCATAAGTTCATTTATTAAATCTTTGTAATTTTCCGCTTTATGGTTACCTAGAAAATTTTGAACAATATTCACAAAACATTTCCAGGCGAGTTTTCCCTGATCATTCAGTTTTTCTTCAAAGCTCTTATCCTTCATCAATTGAAGTATTTGTGGGCCTACACATATTTCCTCTTTGATTTTCGCCTCGCTGAGTTTAAGGAATTTCTCTTTTAGATATAAAAATCCATCTCCATCTTCAGGCATAGCTTTTACAAAATCTTTTATCAGGCAAAGCTTTATGTGCAACGGTGGTAAAAGTATGTCATCAGGGTTCACTAGAAGATCATTTTTGACATTTTTATGGCCTGGAGTTAGTGATTCACGCTTTGGCCACACTTTATTTGTATAGTGACTTTTTCTGTCTCCACTTTCCCCGTCACAAATAAAACAGCAAAATTTCGTATAACCAAGCTGTAGTCCAAGTAAAAGTAAAATGTCTTTAAAATCACCACAACTTTTCCAAGCGTGTTTACTATATCGGCACTGAATGAAGTTTGTTTCCATTATGCAGTAACACTTTCAAACTAGTTTTTGACGAGGCAATAAACAGTCGCCAGTGACTTGGATCATATTCGAAATTTAATAAATTCATCACAACAGGAACGTTATTACAATAGACTAAATCACCTCCTTCAGAAAAGTAAGGTTTTATTTCATCGTCACGACGTCGAAAATAAGAAATCTTTGTTCCAGTCGTTTAATCTAGACCCTAAAAGCTCAGCCTGTTTTTTAGACAGATTTAAATCACGTACTGAATCATTTAAATCACGTTGTGTCAATAAGTTCGTTTCTTTTGAAGTTGACGGTTCATAATTGAGTCACTATCTTCAGATACCTTATTATGTTGACTGAGAACAAATTCCGGACTAGAATTCTCGCTTTTTGATCGATTTGGAGGCATCGGCATAGGCAGTTCGGCACTATGTAGGATGGGTCTCTTCACCGAAGACAAGTTTGGATACTGGATAGTGTGTTTGGATTTGGTAGTAATACCTTTTGTTAGTTTTGTGTGGAACCCATGATTTGTCTTGATGCCTCACAGAAAAATCAAAATAGTCGAAATAGCACTGTTCAATTAGTGATGTGGAATTTCGACGCTGAGATGTAAAATTTAATTCTCCACACACATAACAAAAATTATCCGGGTTATTCAAACACTTTCGTGGCATATTTACGATCTAACTAATGTAAATAAAATGTAATTTTGCAAACACAATAGTTACACAGTCGACTAAATGCAGTTCTTCTTCTTCTTAATTGGCGTAGAAACCGCTTAAGCGATTATAGCCGAGTTAACAACAGCGCGCCAGTCGTTTCTTCTTCTCGCTACGTGGCGCCAATTGGATATTCCAAGCGAAGTCAGGTCCTTCTCCACTTGGTCCTTCCAACGGAGTGGAGGTCTTCCTCTTCCTCTGCTTCCCCCGGCGGGTACTGCGTCGAATATTTTCAGAGCTGGAGTGTTTTCGTCCATCCGGACAACATGACCTAGCCAGCGTAGCCGCTGTCTTTTAATTCGCTGAACTATGTCGATGTCGTCGTATATCTCGTACAGCTCATCGTTCCATCGAATGCGGTATTCGCCGTGGCTAACGCGCAAAGGACCATAAATCTTTCGCAGAACTTTTCTCTCGAAAACTCGCAACCTCGACTCATCCGTTGTTGACATCGTCCAAGACTCTGCACCATACAGCAGGACGGGAATTATGAGTGACTTATAGAGTTTGGTTTTTGTTTGTCGAGAGAGGACTTTGCTTCTCAATTGCCTACTCAGTCCGAAGTAGCACCTGTTGGCAAGAGTTATGCTGTGTTGGATTTCTGGGCTGACATTGTTGGTGGTGCTTATGCTGGTTCCAAGATAGACGAAATTATCTACGACTTCAAAGTTATGACTGTCAACAGTGACGTGAGAGCCAAGTCGCGAATGCGACGACTGTTTGTTTGATGACAGGAGATATTTCGTCTTGCCCTCGTTCACTGCCAGACCCATTTTCTGTGCTTCCTTGTCCAGCCTGGAGAAAGCAAAACTAACGGCGCGGGTGTTGAGGCCGATGATATCAATATCATCGGCATACGCCAACAGCTGTACACTCTTATAGAAGATGGTACCTTCTCTATTTAGTTCTGCGGCTCAAACTATTTTCTCCAAAAGCAGGTTGAAAAAGTCGCACGATAGGGAATCGCCTTGTCTGAAACCTCGTTTGGTATCAAACGGCTCGGAGAGGTCCTTCCCGATCCTGACGGAGCTTTTGGTGTTACTCAACGTCAGTTTACACAGCCGTGTTAGTTTTGCGGGGATACCAAATTCAGACATCTCGGCATAAAGGCAGCTCCTTTTCGTGCTATCGAAAGCAGCTTTGAAATCGACGAAGATGTGGTGTGTGTCGATTCTTCTATCACGGGTCTTTTCCAAGATTTGGGGCATGGTGAATATCTGGTCGGATGTTGATTTGCCAGGTCTGAAGCCACACTGATAAGGTCCAATCAGTTTGTTGACGGTGGGCTTTAATCTTTCACACAATACGCTCGATAGAACCTTACATGTGATGTTGAGGAGGCTAATCCCACGGTAGTTGGCGCAGATTGTGGGGTCTCCTTTTTTATGGATTGGGCATAGCACACTTAAATTCCAATCGTTGGGCATGCTTTCGTCCGACCATATTTTACAAAGAAGCTGATGCATGCACCTTATCAGTTCTTCGCCGCCGTGTTTGAATAGCTCGGCCGGCAATCCGTCGGCTCCTGCCGCTTTGTTGTTCTTCAGGCGGGCAATTGCTATTCGAACTTCTTCATGGTCGGGTAATGGAACGTCTGCTCCATCGTCATCGATTGGGGAATCGGGTTCTCCTTCTCCTGGTGTTGTGCGTTCACTGCTATTCAGCAGGCTGGAGAAGTGTTCCCTCCATAATTTAAGTATACTCTGGGCATCAGTGACTAGATCACCTTTGGGGGTTCTACAGGAATACGCTCCGGTCTTGAAACCTCTTTACGAGGACATCAACCAGCTGGGCAGCGGCACCTTCCCAATTAAGGGACCGGACATTCCAGGTGCATGCCCTCAATTCGTAGTCCTTATTTCGTTTGCCATGGTCGTCATCAAAAGGGGGGTCTCTCATCCGAGGCTGGTTGTAGCTCTTCACTGGGGTGTTTTTTACGTGGCGGGTCCCAAACCCAGCGCACAACCCTTGTAGGGAATGTTTCGCCTTCTCACTTTAGCTCGCCTTCGAACGGATGTTCTTAGGCTACCCAGAGGATACTTGGTCAAAGACCGGAAGTAGTGAGCTGCTTGAGCCATGTGTAAAAGAATCGTTTCTGGCCACTCCCAAGTGAATGGCGATCAGAGAACTTTCCTCACTTGCGTGAACTTCTACACATGACTCCATCCTCCACTAAATGCAGTTATGCAAACAAAAAAACGTATATGAGTCAGAAATGAATATGTAGCTGTCACAAGAAAACTGGATGTGATAAAAACAAAACTGTTATATATTTTTAATGAGGGTACACCAACATAAATAAAAATCATAACAAAGTTCATGTGACAAAAACAGTGTTTACCAGTGTAATTAGTCTGCCAATTATACCTGTTACTCCTAACATCTGGTTGGTTTCTTTGCACAGGACTGTGCTTATTTTTTAATTGGATTGATTGATCCACTTCCATGGGTTCTGGGTGATTGGAATACATTTGGAGTGTACCTTAAGTTATTCTGAAAATTCGGATATCTTCGGTTAACTTGAGTATAGTTTCGTGAACCAATTTCGTGGTTGTTTCTAGTAAATTGCAAAGCAAATTGTGATCGTATTTGATTTGAATGAAGTTCTTGTGTTTTAGCAACAGTATTTGGCAAATCGGTAGGTGTTAATGTAAATAGCATTTGGTTAAGGGGGTAGATTAAACCAGTCGTTCTAAACGAGGTTTCTCGATTCTTGATATTTAATTGTTTTGTAATATCTGAATTGGTGCCGTGCGTCATTATCGTTTTATTTATTAGTAATGTCAATTTCCGATTGACTTCATTATAATAATCAATTAAGGATGTCGATCCTTGTCACATAACACTCATCTCTTGATCAATTACGTGAATTGGTCGTCTGTCGGCGTAAGCAATATCTAAATTTGCAAATATTGCTTCTAAATTCAAAACTGTGCCATGATTAGTTAACATATCATTGGCATTACCCACAATCTTATTTCGGAGGATAGTTAGTGCTCCAAAATACCTTCTTCTACCTTCAATATATAGGCTCATCGAATTTTCTGCAGCTTCCCTCCAGCTGACATAAGATTTACCGGAGAATTCTGGCAAAGACTTTATTATGTCTAAACTTTCGTCACATGTTATGGAATCATTAATTCCTTGGGTTTCATACTCAGTTACATGTGCCGCATTTGTTAGAGTTTCAATTCTGTTACTCAACTGAGCTATCTCAGTTCTTAAATTGGAGGTTTGTGTAGCTACTATTAATCTAGCTATATCGTCTACAGTAAAATTATTGACTGCCATTTTGAAAATTGTAAAATTATTTTGTTCGCCTTAAAAAGTCTTTATTTCTTGATATTGAACTATCGCCTTTTTTCTATAATCGTTATTTTTCGGTTTTCTTTTTTTTTTATATTTATGAGTTTCATGAAATAGCATATATAGCAATACTCACAAAAATATGGTTAAATTTCTTTTTTATTTGTATATGTAGTAATGGGATTGTAGGCACGTGCTACTTGCTTGACAGTTGATGTAGAAAATGGAAGTTTTATTGACATATCAAAACTACGTACAATAGAATAAAGGATAAACAAAATGTCAAAACTCATGGTTGCATTGAGAATTAAAAACTAATTATTATTTATGGTGTTGCCACATATATATTTAATAGATGTGTAAGAATTTATTTTGTTTTCTTTTTTCTTAAATAAGAGCACTTGTGAGTGTCATGATTATTGGTTTTGCAATACTCACAGTGAAACAATTTTTCATACTTAAGGGGCCATCCATAAATTATGTCACACGAATTTAAGGACTTTTTAGTTGTTTTTAGTTACACAATTTATAACTCAAGAACGGCTTAACCGATTTGGCTGAAAATTGGTGAAGAGGTAGCTTAGAACCAGGGTAAGGACATAGGCTACCGTTTATCTCTTTATGTCAAAGTTTAATACAACTCATAAATACAAAAATTATATTTCAAATAATAAGCTATTGCGTATAATCTTAAATAGAAATACAGTGGTACTCCAATATAACGAATGATATAATGTTGGGACCGTTCGTTAAACTGAAATATTCGTTAGATCGGAAACGAAAATTAAATTAATATTGGTACATATGTATACGTTTAAAAATAACTATTTATTCATGAATTCATAAGCATTGGTTGAAATAAATACATATACAATGGAAAATGCATACAATAAAATTAATAAAAGTTGAATTTTATAACAAAAATATGAGCATTATTCAACTCGATGGCATCATATTACATAAATATTACATTGTTTATATAGGAATGCTTAGGGGGGGGTAAGGTTTGTTTCGTCGAAAAAAGACCTTTTTTCGTGAATTTTTTAGAAAAAATTATTGCTGTAGGTTTATTTTACTTATTATTATATGAAAGTACAACATTTGAAGGATACTCAAAAAAAGTTTTATCGAAAAATAGCGAGGAATGACGGATTTATCGTCGATCTCTGCAGACACCTCGAAAAAAAGTTGTTGTGCGGTGACCAGCCTACAGTATCATTGGATCATCTGAAATCAAATAATCAAAATGCTTTCTTTAGTTTATTAGTTTATCTTTCAATTGACGTCGAGTTTTTTTTTTAATTTTTCAATTTTTGGTACCATTTTCAAGCCATAATGACGATTTTAGACGAAAAAATCGACCTATTTGTTATTGTAAAATTCTTAGAAATTATAATTTTTGGAAAAACTCGATGTCATTCGAGAGCTATGTATATGTAGAATATTTGTACAATACTTCAAAACGATCGATGTGGTAGTTTTTTCTATAGGCTGGTCACCGGCTTTAAAAATGACATATTTGGGAAAAGATTCAAAGTTTTGTACACTCAGCGCAGGTAGTTAAAAGTACCGTTATTCAACCTGCTGTAACTTCGTTAGTTTTTCTCCGAATGACCTAAAACTTTAACACAATATTCTTGAGATGTTGATGGTTCCGAAAAAAAAAATTTAAAAAAATGGAAAAAAAAGTTGTCAAACCTTCCCCCCCCCCCTTAAATGTATATTAAAAGCTATTTTTGCACTATATAATAAATGTGTACAAATGAATTAGTGAAGTGTTAGTGGATATAAAAGTGAAAAATATAATTGCAAAATTAATTTTGTATATCGAAAATATGTAATTAAAATATTGCAAATTTTCAACTTTAAACGCGAATATCTCGAAAACTATAAGCTTCCTGCGGCTATAACTATATATATCCTTGATCAGGATAATTTCCTCTATCCGACCATATCCTTTTTATCCTTGAAATCCTGGGACGGTATACTAAATTCTTCCCAAATTTTCATTGGGATATTTTGTATAATGGATTTGCACAGCTTTGGCTTTTAAAATATTGCTGTTAATATGTACGTGCTTTTCACGCTGGGAGACAAACCACTTATATAAAGCCTTTTCCATCCTATGATATTCGCCTTTCATTAACGATTGTCGTCTCAATGTGCCAGCATGTGTACCTTTAACACTTCTCATCACTTTCCGGAAATTTTTTAAAATTGTGCAAACACTCGATTTTGGAATACCATATTTCAAAGAGATTTCTTTCAGGGTTTTCCCCTTCTTATTGTCGTCAATTATTTTTAATTTGTCACCCAAGCAAAGCCGTTTTCGAATTGAAGGCATTTTTAAATAATTTATGCGATATCCTCACTTTACCACTTTGAGCTCACAACTGATATTCGCGCAATGAAGCGTGCATAAAAAAATAAATAGAATTCTTTAAAAAAATAGCTCAATAATAACAAGAACTAACGGGTATTTAACTGCCTGCATTGTTTTTGTTGTAATACAACCAAAACCAAATACAAACGCCATACATTCGTAATATCGAGTTCATCCAATGTCCAGCTTTCGTTATATAGAGTCATCAATGTATTGAAAAACAGCGTTCGTTATATTGAACATACGTTATATCGGCGTTCGTTATACTGGAGCACTACTGTACCTCAACAATAACACAATTGCTAATTATTTGGAATAGAAGAAATGAACTGCAACCAAATACGCAGTGAAATAGATTATAACTGGCTCAGTAATCAGTCGTTGAATATGTATTAAACCACGAGCATCCCAAAAGATTGATGTCACAAATTTTCCAGCCGACTTTTTCGTTTTTCCACGCCTGAGAACCGGTTCATCATGTGCAGTCCACCAGAATGACTGTCGATGGGACTCCAGTGGGAAATGATGGAGCTATGTCTCTATCACTGACGAAAAATTTCGGCTTTATTCCGATAAGAGAGCACCTAAACACTTCTCAGGATCAGTTATTCGTTGTTTTTGTTAGATTATGAACTTGCGAGGCACCTACTTTTCTTATTTCGCCTGTTTCCGGCTTAGCAAATATCTTTTCAGCGGTGGATTTCCCTGAGCCCAAATTCAACAGTATTTTCCCCAAAAAGCAATGCTTTATTTACACACGAAATGCTTTATGATCCATTTTTTTGTAAACTAACACAAGTTATAATCCAACTAATAGAAATCATATAGATGGTAGTAGTATTATTATCTATGTATCAGCCACATTGAAGCGTGGACGGGTCCTCTAGTCTTTAATTAAATCAACATTTAGTTAACTATTAAAGTACAGAGACAACGAATGACTAGTCAATAAATAATAGATACTTAATTATGCTAATTAAAAATACAAAAACTTAATCATCTTGTGTCCATGGACTTTTGACCCACTCCTTTATATCATTTATTGCTGGTAAGTCAGGCACTTCATTTTCGTTCTGAATTTGGGTGTCAGGAACATCTTTCGTATCAACATGGTCTTCTTCCATCCATAAAGCATCGTCATCATTCGTTAAACAGATAATCTCTCGGGCACGTCTAGCCGCAATTCTTTGAGGACGCATTTTCGCGATAGGTAACAGCTCTTGTTTTTTATGTGATTGTTTGTGTTGATTGGTGGCTTTATATGAGAAAAAATATAGGCCACATATGCTACACGATCTTTTAAATATGTATGACTCGACACTAGGGCAATAACTATCATATGGAACTTGTTTCGGATAGGATGATGCTTGCATTATTTCCCATTTAATAAATGCAGGATTTACTTACAACTAACTTTATGTTGTTGTTGCTACTGGTGCTGTTGTTACTGTTGCTGTTAGTTCTTACCTTTGCTGCTACCGCTGTTGCTTTTGTTGCCTTTGCTGCTGCTGTTGTTTTGGAAACTAGTTGCAAAGAACGTATGTATATTTATAGAGAAGGTTCACGATGTCGAGAATTTCGGGATATTTCAAATTTTGGGTTATTTATTGTTTTGGATGAGCGTGTTTCACCACTTAACATCAGGGGACACGAAAATAGCAGAATTGAGCATTTTCGTTGTTAAATGAGAAATATAATGCTAATTTCAATGTAAAGAAATGTACGCTTACAGATTCGTTTATTTTCTATGCGCAACCGACTCGGCATATAATTTAAAGATGATCGGTATATATTTGGTATCAAAGCATATACTTAGTATATATGTAAGTATGTATGTATGTACGTATATTAAAATTTACCTACATAAGTTCATCACGTAGTTCATGATGATTCCATAAAATCATTAAAAATATGTATCTATATAATAGAGTAATTTTTCTATTATTACCCAAATAATTAATATAAGTTTAAGGTAATTAGTTTTAAATTTAATTTAACATTAAAAGTTTTCATATCTTCCTAAAAGATCTAGCGGTCGCACATGTGCTCATATATAATTATGTGTGCATGTAAACAAATATGACAGAACGTACGCATAATGTTTGTCAATTTGCCTACATGGAACATATGTATATACATATGTAAATATGTACACTCAATGCTTCAGAAAATCCGAGCAGTGCCGGAAAAATAAGCGAACGATCGCCGATTCTCAGCGCTTCCCTTGCCGCTCTAACAGCTTCCCCAACAAGCCAGCGTAAATATGTACATATGTTTGTGTGTGAGCTTGCATACATATCGACGCAGATTTTGCAAGCCACGGAAAAATATTTTTTACATTCCTTGACAAATACAGTCAATCCCGGTTATGTGCCACAATTAAATATACAGATTTTTGTGGTTTGTTAAAAATAAAAATATAATATGGCACATAGGCGAGTGCGGATACTGAAGCGAGTGGTACTTAAAACAATAATTTCGATGTATTTCAAAAACCAACCGAGAGATGCAGCAAGATATAGGCAGTTAAGAGGGATGATTTTCATTTAAGCGGAGTACTACTTAACCGGGAATAACTGCACACATAAATCAGAGGAATATTGAATATTTTCTTTGATACATTTCTTGACTTGAAAATCGTCAAATAAACTATGTTGTCGATTTTATTCTAATATATTTGAATACTTATATTTGCGGCGTTGCCACTTTTTCCGTCTCATACAAATATCAGAAATTGATAAATATTATATATGATTTTTAGCTTTTGCCATCGTCGCGAAAAGACGCTTGTAGGCAAAGGCATGCTCGGGGAGATGTAATGGTGTTTGTTTTTATGAATGAAGCAAGTTTGCCTGTTGAAAGTGCGCTTGCGTTCATGAATGAAAATATTGTTAGGTTTTTTTCTACAAATTTGAGCATCGATGTGACGCTGCTGATGCCATTTGAAACCATTGTTGTTTTTGTAGAACAATATTTGTAATTTTTGCGGGTGACAATGTGAACGCATATAAGTTGTATGTATGTTGTGTATGCATTATTTGTGTGGGAATGTCATACGCATATATTTACATATGTACACATATGTATAAGTATGTATGATGCTATTTGAAACGATTGTTGTTTTTGTAAAACAATGTTTGTAGTTTTGTGTATACATTATTTGTTCGGCAATTTCGTACACATACGCATATGCACATATGTATGTACATATAGAGCAGTGAGCGCACACTTTTTACTGATAAATGATAATATTACGATTTGAATTTGAATTCTACTTACATATGTATGTATGTATGTAGTCTTGCGTCTTGCGGTACTTTTATTGAATTTTTTTTTTTTATTGAAATTGAAATGAATTTTTGATGACTCATGCCCAGCTCTTGACCGATGCTACGGCTGCTACTATGCCGGTCTCTTTCGACCAATTTCGCAATTTTCGACGACAGGCCTTCCGGAGCGTGGCGCATCTTCGACCACCTCTACACCAGAACGAAAACGTTGAAACCATCGTTGTGCGGTGCAAATGGAAACTGTATCGGGTTCATAAACTGCACAAATTTTATTGGCGGCTTGAGATGCATTTTTGCCTTTATCGTAGTAGTACTGTAAAATATGCCGTATTTTCTCTTTATTTTGCTCCATGTTTGCGACGCTATAACTCACGAACGACTTAAAAGAAATACGTGTTAGCGCGTGAAATGAGCTTTCCAAAAAGGTATAGCGTGACCCGATGCGACGAATAAAACTAGAACTACGCGCTTTCATCGCTAACTAGCGAAAATACCGCAAGACTTTTTTGACAACCTATTATGTGGAAGCGTATGAAAATTTAAATGAAGAAATATAATTTACATACAATATTATTGTAATATATTAAGTTTTTTAGGATATTATGATAGTATCTCATATACATATGTATGTATATAAAAACATATTCATATATGAAATTATATTATATTACCAAACATAAGAAATATATAAAAATTAACTGTTATTCACACATTAACTCTCCTTTGAAGTTGGTCGCCTTGTCGTGGCGAAGGGGCTAAAGTAAGAGTAAAGTGTGCATCCCAAAGGAAACGCACTCTAATCTTACGAACTAAGAAGGACACTTCATAATTCCCACAATAGTGATATGGAGGAATAAACCTTAGGTTTTACGCCCATCTCCTATTGTGGAAGTATGAGGATACTGGAACCAACACCACCCTAGGCCAAGGTGTCGAGATACCCGTGCCGAGGGCTGAATGGTCAGCGGGGGGTAATAAATAGCTGATCGCGAACGGTCCCCTCCGATGCCCAGGCGAGGTCGGAGGTATAAAAGCATTCTCTCCGCATACCGGCTCTGCGGACGAGTGACCAACCCTTTCCGGTTTAATCGTGGGACCAAAATACGAACGACATAAATAACACAACAACAACATCAACTACAACAACCAAATTGACGACAACAGCATCGACTAAAGACATGAACTATAGGAATCCTATTACGGAATCCGAAGAAGACGAACTACTTGCCTCCAGCCAAGAGACGAGTAAGAGTACTACCGGGCATACCAATCAAAGTATACCGGTAGATACAGCAGTGAAAACCCCAGATACAAGGGAGGAAGCGTCCACCTCCAAGACTGCCATGAGCACCAACCAAAGTGCACTGGCGGCTAAAGGAGAGAGCAAAAAGAAGCGCAAGAAATCCCAGAATCAGCTGAGGAAAAACCGGTACCAGAGGGCAGTCTTTATACTAGGGAAGATAGCCAAAGACCAGGCAGCCGGTACCCCAGTTGATGATTCTGAAACAAAGCGCCTCAAATCTATCGTAGAGTTCATATTCCTCTACCTGAAAAGGAAGCAATCACAACCTCAGGAAGAGAGCAAACGACAGAGCACTTCTCAGAAAAGAAATCGCTCCATCACAGAAGTACACGGAACTCAGCCCAAAAAACCGAGGCGGAGTGAAGGTGAACACAGCAGCACAACAACGGCAAGGCATTTCTGCTATGCAGCCAGGGATAGCCTGCAGGTGGCCATCATAGATGGAAATTCCTCCTCTCCGAGCACAATACAGGAAAGATGGGTGGAGATCGACGTCAGATTGTCGAGTATGGTGATATGTACTCGACAATCCTGCGGGTCCTCACCCGGAGTTTGACTCCTCTGAGACCTTCAGGGGCTACAGGGTCATCAAGTGCGCGGACCAGGCCTCGCTAGATTTCCTGACGGGTAGTGTTGCTATAATTAGCAACGCCTTTGTAGGCCTCCAATTGAGGCTTATACCCGCCAGGGACATTCCGAAGAGACCTAGTGCTCGCATTTGGTTACCCCCTCTAGAGGAGCCAGGCGAAAAACTCCTGAGGTGCATTAAGCTGCAGAACAAATCTATACCTGGTATAGATGAGTGGCAGCTAATCAAGGAGGAAAACCCTAGTAAAGCAAGCAAGCCAATACTAGTGGCCATTTGTGATAAGTCCATTGAGGCTCTGAAGAAGACTGACTACAAAATCAGCTTCGGAATCCGCAAGGCCAGACTAAAAATCTTCCAAGGCGACAAAGCGGCTGACGAAGACGACTCGGAAGAGGTCGACGACGCCAGCCAGTTGCTAAGGAATGTGGGCATCGAAGAAACCCGAGGTGCCCAATAACAGAAGATGCGTACAGATAAACCTGCAGCACTCGAAGAGTGCTACAGCGAATCTGACAACCCTCGTGAACGAGGGGGGCATCGACATCAGCCTAGTAGGGGGAAGCCCTGGGTCAATGAAGATACCATTAAAGGGCTAAACAGCAGCAACTATAACCTGTTTTACACACGGAACAGAGGTAAACCTAGGGCATGCATTCTTATCAATAAAAGTATAAATGCATTTCCTTGTCCTAATTACAGCACAGCAGATATCACAGTGGTAAAGGTGGAACAGAAGGAAAAGCCCTTCTTCTTGGTCTCGGCCTACTTGGCCCATGACGAAGATATACCACCGGCCCCGCTCACCAGACTAGTAGAGGAGAACAGGAAGGATGATGTCCTAATAGGGTATGAGGCAAACGCAAGGCACACCGTATAGGGTAGCTCCAGTATAAACACCAGAGGTGAGTCACTCTTGCAGTATATTTTGAATAGTAATCTAAGTATTTGCAACAAGGGCGATAAGCCAACTTTCATTTTCCCAAGCTCGGATAGGTTTCCGGGATAGGAAGAAGTGCTTGACCTCACGCTATCAACAGACACAGACAGTCTCGTTGTGGATAACTGGAGGGTATCCGATGAGCCTTCCATGTCGGATCACTCCTGGATACTTTTCAGCATCCGCGAGAAGTACAGTGCGCCTCTCACATACCGGAACCCTAGAAGAACGGCATGGGGAACATTTACCAGTATAGTAACAAAATGCCCTTTTCAATAAGAGTATCAGAAATCCTGAGGAATTAGATTCAGAAATAGAGAGGTTGGAAAAAATCTTAACCACAACTTTTAATAAATCTACTCCGCTAACAGTTTTGAAAAAGAGTAAGTCTCTTCCTTGGTGGAACAGTGAACTCAAGAATTTGAGAACACAACTAAGGAAAGCTTTCAATGAGAGTTTTAGAACCAAAATCCTGCAGCCATATAAAGATATTATGAAAGAATACAAAAAAGCAGTCAGGAAAGCTAAAAAAGACTCATGGCGATCTTTCTGCACATCGATAGAAAGTTACAGAGAAGCCGCTAGACTGAGTAAAATGCTATCCAAAGACCATATTAATACTGCCTACATTAGGGCGGAGGGAAGTGATTGGACCTCCTCGGCAAAAGAGTCTCTGGAGGTACTAATCACAACGCACTTCCCCGGGAGTCAGCAAACACCTTTGTTAACGCGTGCCACTAGTATACTTACGTGGTATAGTATACGTATGAGATCGAAAATAAAAAGCACTGATTTTCACACTCAATATAAAATTTATTCCACTATAATGTGTCAGGATATAATATTGTTTTATTGTGTACGATTATATAACACGGTTGGTTGAACAAAGTCCACTGTTGGGCACTGTTGGCGAACTCGGTGCTTCCCGCCACTCCCGTCACTTGGCGGTTTGTTAAAAACAGAAATTGCGGTGATTGTTGCGGTTAAAATGGTGGTGAATAGTTGCTGATTACGAGTCGTCTCGTTGATAATCGTGTGGTTGTTGTGTTATAGTGTTGTAGTAATGATCGGTGTTAAGCACTGTGTTTGATGCGTGTGTGTGTATTGGTGTATGCTGTGAACTGTTGTGTGACGAGGTGTTGTGACGTGACGTGATGTGATGTGATGTGACGTAACGGGAGGTGATGCGATGGGAGATGTTGCAGTTCATAGCTCATGTGAACATCCCAGCCCCTAGGCGAATTAATCGGCTAGGAGCCTCTGCAGCTGTTGTAGTGTACTAAGTGCAGCGCTCAACCCTGTTGAGCGTCGTTGTTGCTGGCGATGAGCGTGGCGTGGCGGAAATGGCCGTGTACGTGTGGTGGTTGGTTGGGTGCGTCGTCGTCGCCGGATAGGATCGCTGCGTGGTCTGGTACGGGAGTTGGTGCGATTGGATCGTGTGGGAAATCGGTGGAACAGAGTGTGGTGCGGCCTTTGACAATATTGACAGGCACCGTCGGCCCAGCACTCTATGGTGGCGTGGTCATCTGCCAGGCAGGTCATGCAATGCCCGTGGGCCCTTCCAACCTGTTGTCGTTGAGCGGGCTTCATACTTTGAAAGATGGTGCATCGTTTCAGGACGTGTGGGCGATGGCACAGACTGCAACATGGAGGCCCCTGCGGCTCCATTAGCTGCTCTTCTCTAATTCCCCTGATTGATGCGGCGGATGGCGGTGGGCGCATAACATTGGTCCTTGGAGCGGCAACGGGTGCAGTCGACGCTTTGGGTGCAGCGATTTCGGAGCTTACGGTGTTGGAGGTGGTTTGGGTCTCCTCTACGTCCATTTCTATGGGAATATAAGATTGCATTAAATTGATTTTATTTATAATGTTATGATGTAGTTGTTGTAGCTACATATCTATACATACATATGTATATGTATAATAGGTTGATCTTCAACGCGCTTGTTTGATTTTACTTTTATGTACGGATTATAAAGCGGGTTAATTTCGAATTAGCGGAATTGATTTATTATTTTTCGATTAATTTTGCGAGTTATTTTACGGTTTTGGTTGAAGTTGTTCTTCGCTGTTTGGAAGAATATACAGTTTAGTGACTGGTCGAGTTAATATGCCGGTTTCTGTTCGAACATCGACTACTCGTATGTGACCATCTGGTCCTCGATGAAACTTTTCAATGCGGCCTAGTCGCCATTCTGTTGGAGGAAGGCATTCGTCCTCTATGATGACGCATTCTCCTGCATAGGTTTCCTTCTGGGCCGTTTTCCATCGATATCTCTTATGGAGATCCTTGAGATAGTCTTCCTTCCATCTGTGGCTGAATTCGTGAAGGAACTCCTTTGAGGAAATGACCTAGTGTAAGAGCTGTGAAATTGGAGGGATCTTGCGAGAGGGATGATATGGGTCTTGAATTTAACACGGCTTCGATACGAGTGAGTAATGTAGTAAACTCCTCATAATTAAATTTATGATTACCAGCCGTTTTCTTTAAATGGGACTTAAAGCTTTTTACTGCTGATTCCCAAAGTCCGCCCATGTGTGGAGAACATGGAGGTATAAACTGCCAATCGATCCCTTGGGGTGCATATTTATTAACAATTTCAGGGAGACTTCTTTCATGAAGTTTAGTAACTCCTTCTCTGTTGCTCTTTGGGCTCCGACAAAGTTTTTGCCATTATCGCTCATTATTTTTGATGGAAATCCGCGTCGTCCGACAAAGCGTGCAAATGCTGCAAGAAAAGCCGCAGTAGTCAGATCTGAACAAAGCTCGAGGTGTACTGCCTTTGTCGTAAAACATACAAAGACAGCCACATACCCTTTTCTAAATTAAGAAGACCTTAACATGGAGGCCTTTATCTGGAAAGGTCCAGCAAAATCAACCCCAGTGATGGTAAAGGCTAGAGCATAGTTGCAGCGTTCAGGTGGTAAAGCTGCCATGATCTGCGTACGCATTTTGTGTTTGTACATGGTACATGGTTTACACATGAAAATCGTCCGATTGATTTGTGGCTTTAGTCGCGGTATATAAAATTCTTGACGGACCATTTGTTGCATTAAGCGATTCTCACCATGCAGTGTAAGCTGGTGCAGATATGCTAGAAATAGGTAAGTAAAACGGGATTTCTCTGGAATAATGATGGGATGTCGTTCGTTATAACTAAGGCTGGAGTTCGCTAATCTTCCATTTGCCCTTATTAATCCCTTAGAGTCCATGAATGGATTTAAAACGAGAAGTGAGCTTCCCTTTTCGAGAGGTCGCTTTTCAAGCAACTTTGATATCTCTTTGCTGAAATAGCGAGTTTGTGTATATAGTATTAGACTGACCTTGGCATGTTGCAAGTCGGAATGCGTTAGTTGTACCCAAGGATCATTTGGAGCTCCTTTCATTTTTTGTGTAAGTCTTTGAATGAATTGGTTAATATAAGCGGCCCTTAGTGCTCTAGGAACTGATGAAAATCTGTGGAGAATATCATCCTCTTCTGGAGTGATAAGAAAATTTTCTATTTTCCGACTTTCCGGAGGTATGATATTCCGAGCAGGAGGCTTTGGCCAGAATTCTTGTGATTCTGTTAGCCATGTGGGACCGTTCCACCAGAGTGTAGTGCTGCTGAGGTGCAGTGGCTTGCAGCTTCTTGTCCCAAGATCCGCTTGGTTATCTGCTTGCAACATGTGCCATTTTGCTGGGCCAACTAAGTCTAAGATTTGAGATATTCGGTTAGATACATAGGTCTTCCAGGTATAGGGTGGTTTTTCTAACCATGCTAAAACTATCTCTGAGTCTGACCAAAGATACATTTTATGATCGTTTAATTTGAGATGGGTTTGGACTATTGAAATTATATTTGCTAACAGAAGAGCATCATTCAGTTCAAGCCGTGGCAGACTGAGTGTCTTCAAAGGTACAACTTTGGCTTTGGCTACCAAGAGGTGTGAGGATATTTTGTTATCGTACTGAGTGCGTACGTAAACTGTTGCGCAATAAGCCTTTTCAGAGGCATCACAGAAACCATATAATTCTGCGTTAATGTTAGGGATGAAATTTACCCATCGAGGGATTCGAATTTCAGATATGGTATGTAAGTTGTTAGCAAATTGAACCTATTTCGCTAAACGTAAAGGTTTTACCTGTTCATCCCATTCAGTGCCATCTTGCCACAATTCTTGAATGAGGATTTTAGCTTGAATCATTATTGGTGAAAGCCATCCTGCTGGGTCGAAAAGTTTTGCCACCGAGGAAAATATTTGACGTTTTGTAATGGCGGACATAGCAGATATTGACTCAATTGTATATGGGAATTGATCTGTTATCGCATTCCATTGAATACCTAGAGTTTTGGTTGTACTGGCTGTTTCAAATTTAAGGAAATCTGTATCTAATAAGTCTTCTTTCTTAATGTCTTTTATAATTTCAGGGTGATTTGAGGTAATATTCTTTAGAGGGAAACCTGCTAAATTTAATGCTTTGATCACTTGCGATAGTGATTCGCATGCTAATGCGATACTGTGGCTACCTGATAGTATGTGTCGTCCACGTACGTTTGGGTTTGCAACACAGAGAAGATGCTAAAGGCAAAATTTGTTGCATTTGTTTGTGCCACTTCATGTAATGTTCTAATGGCCAAATAGGGTGCACAATTGATGCCAAAGGTGACGGTTTTAAGCTTATAGTCGCTGATTGGACTATTACTTGATTTGCGGAAGACTATACGTTGGAAATCTTGGTCATCTTCATGTACCAGAATTTGCCTGTACATTTTTTCTACATCCCCATTGAAAACGTATTTAAACATGCGCCAATTTAGAATTAGCAACATGAGATCGGGTTGTAATGTTGGCCCTGTGTATAGTACATCATTGAGTGATTTGCCTGAGCTCGTACACTTTAAGGCATTGAAAACCACTCGTACTTTTGTTGTAATTTTATCAGGTCTTATTACCCCATGATGTGGCAGCTAAAACGATAAATATCTACCTTTTTCATATGGTACAGCTTCTTCCATATGATTGAGGTCAAGATATTCGTCCATCACATTATCGTATGCCGATTTAAGCTCACTTTTCTTTATCAGGCTTTTTTTTCCAGGCCCAGAAATTGCTGGACTGCTGATATTCTAGAGTGGCCTAGAGCTATGGTTTCAGGAAAAGTTGGTTTGAATGGTAGTCGGACAACATAACGACCATGTTCGTTTCTTGTTGTTGTGGACTTTTAATAGGCTTCGCATGCCTGGTCTTCTTTCGAAATTTGGGTGATTTGGGGTAATTCTTCTATTTCCCAGAATTTTTTAAGTTGATTATTTAAGAACTCGTTTGAGATATTTTCCACTTGTGTGGTGAAAGAATTGATTTTTTCAGGGACTTGGCCACCTATAATCCACCCAAAGATTGTATTTTGGGCTAACAATTTATTGGAGATTTTCTCTATAACTTCAAGAATCATTTGAGGTATTAAGTCACTGCCTAATAATATGTCGATTTGTGATGAAGTATGACAATTGGGATCTGCTAATTTGAGATGTGAGCGTTTTTCCCAGTGTATTTTATTTACTTCATAGCTTGGAAGCAAATTTGTAAGTTGCGGTAGAGCGATGGCTTGTGCATCTATTCTAATATCCGCATTTGGAGATACTATGGTAATTAGGCATATTTCCCATTCCCGAAATTTGGAAATTTGAATGTTTTATTGGCAATTGGAGCCGATTTTGAGCCTTTGATGATATAAAGGATCTTTGAGATCCTTGATCTATTAGTGCTCTTAGTTTGAACAAATCACACTTATGTTCTATGGTGATGACCGCAGAGGGTAAAAGAATTTTGCTTTCATTTTCTGAATGAAGCGCTTGAATTTTTGCTGCTTTAGAGCAACATGGTTGTTCTTCCCTTTTTTCGGGATTTGAGGTTTCGGGACTACTTGATGTAGTTGTAGCGACCAACCCCGTGGTTTTTATACTCTCGCAACAAAGTTGCTAAGGAGAGTATTATAGTTTTGTTCACATAAGTCCTAAAACTAAAAGAGTCAGATATAGGGTTATATATACCAAAGTGATTAGGGTGACGAGTAGAGTTGAAATCCGGATGTCTGTCTGTCCGTCCGTCCGTCCGTCCGTCCATGCAAGCTGTAACTTAAGTAAAAATTGAGATATCATGATGAAACTTGGTACACGTATTTCTTGGCTCCATAAGAAGGTTAAGTTCGAAGATGGGCAAAATCGGCCAACTGCCACGCCCACAAAATGGCGAAAACCGAAAACCTATAAAGTGTCATAACTAAGCCATAAATAGAATATTAAAGTGAAATTTGGCACAAAGGATCGCATTAGGGAGGAGCATATTTGGAAGTATTTTTGGAAAGTGGGCGGCCGCCCCCTACTAAGTTTTTGTACATATCTCGGAAACTACTATAGCTATGTCAACCAAACTCTATAGAGTCGTTTCTTTCAGGCATTTTCATATACAGTTTAAAAATGGAGAGAAATCGGATAGTAACCACGCCCACCTCCCATACAAAGGTTGTATGTTGAAAATCACTAAAAGTGCGTTAACTGACTAACAAAAAACGTCAGAAACACTAAATTTTACGGAAGAAATGGCTGAAGGAAGCTGCACTCCGGCTTTTTTTTAAAATTGCAAATGGGCGTGGCGTCGCCCACTTATGGACCAAAAACCCTATCTCAGGAACTACTATACCGATTTTAATGAAATTCGGTATATAATATTTTCTTAACACCCTGATGACGTGTACGAAATATGGGTGAAATCGGTTCACAACCACGCCTTCTTCCAATATATCGCTATTTTGAATTCCATTTGATGCCTTCTCTGTATAATACGAGTATAAACATTAGGAACCAATGATGATAGCGGAATAAAACTTTACACAAATACGGTATTTGAAAAATATGTACATAAATGACGGATAATGAAATCTCGATTATCTCTTTACCATGCGAGAGTATAAAATGTTCGGTGACACCCGAACTTAGCCCTTCCTTACTTGTTTGAAATTGATTTTGCTTCATATTTTGAAAGTTAGTAATATGAAGCAGTGAGTGATGTCTTCGTTGACAGTACACACAATTAAATTTGCTTTCACAGCCTTTTTCGTATGAGCATTCGACAGACAGTTGATGCAAAGTTTATGTTGTCTGACAAGATTGTTCCTGTCAGAAACGGAAAGTTTTTTAAATTTCTCACAAGATCTTATGTTGTGACCTCCTTTACAAATTTCACAATATGGCAACCATTACATTTATTCGTTTGGTTTGACACGAAAGTGTGACTTTTATTAACGTGTCTATTGTATTGCATATTATTGCTGGCTTTTATACTATTTATATTTTTGTTGTCAATTCGCTCAGCTATCTCGTATTTGTGGGCATTTTTTTCCTTTCTACAAGTGATTGGTCCCATCGTAGTAACGCAGCATCAGGGAGTGTTTCTGCACAAATAGTTACTATGATGGGGTCCCACGATTCTGCGGAGATATTTTGTGTTTTTAACACTGATATACACTGTCGAGTATAAATTTTGAAATTCCTGGCTGGTTTCTTTTTGAATTTTTTCCCTTTGTCAACTCATACTGATTCCGGCAGTTATCACATTTGGCTATCTCCGAAGCTTTTGCGTTTTCTGGCAACGCTGTCGCTAATCGCACATAAATGTATGTATATGTAGCGCGGAAAATATAGAAATAAATAATATATGTATGTTTATATATTTATGTAACTATGTATATAAATTGAATCATATACATAAATGTGTATGTAATAAATAATTAGCTCAAATGAAGAAAGAAATGTAATGTGCAAAAATAAAAAATATTGTATGTACATATGTCACGCGGAAGCTGCACACATTGGTACATACATACCAGAGAACTGCAAAACTCACTTTTTCCTTGAATCAGCTCATACGCAATAGTTTCTATTCAATTCCAATCACTGAGCGAAACACAGCATTGAGTAAAAATCAGCTCTGTTACCGAACCGCTCATTCGCGTACAATGTCAGCCTTCGGTCCGAAATGCTTTGCTCACGTTTGCTCACTTCACGAAATGTTTGGCTCA